>NW_008705575.1:2794-24076 GCF_000186865.1 Aureococcus anophagefferens
TCCGCGACCGGCTCAACGCGACGAAGGAGGTCGCGCGGCAGGTGCCGTGCTGCCCGGCGGACCGCCGCGGCGGACTTTAGACGGAATCGACCTTAGGCTCGCGCGGGAAGGGTTTCCGTCGTCGGGGGGGGGGCAGCTTCGGGGGGTCTTGGCGGGCAAAGGACGCGCGTCGGCGTCGGCGTTGCGCGGTCCGTGCCCGGCGGCTCGCGCCTAGTAGTCGGCGTCCTGCCAGAAGCGCGGCGGCGCGGCCCACGGCGGCGGGCCGCCGTAGGCGTGGAAGGGCGGCGGCGGGCCGAAGCGCGGGTCCGGCTCGTAGGCGCGCCACGCCGGGTCGCGGTTCCAGCCGTGCGGCACGCGGAACGCGTCCTCCGGGACGCCGCGCTTCGCGGCCTGCTTCTCGGCCTTGACGGCCTGCTTGACGGCCTGCTTCGCCGCCTGCTTCGCGGCCTTCTCCTCGGCGGCGCGCGCCTTCTCCGCGCGCTTCGCCGCCTTGGCGCGCGCGTCGTCCTGCTTGGCGAGCTGCTTGACGGCCTTGTCCTCCTGCTTCGCGATCTTTTCTTCCTGCTTCGCGATCTTTTCTTCCTGCTTCGCGGCCTTCTCCTCCTGCTTCGCGGCCTTCTCCTCCTGCTTCGCGGCCTTCTCCTCCTGCTTCGCGGCCTTCTCCTCCTGCTTCGCCGCCTTCTCCTCCTGCTTCGCGGCCTTCTTCTCGGCCTTCTCCTCCCGCGTCTCCTCCCGCTCGGCCAGTTTCTTCTCCTCCCGCTCGGCGAGCTTCGCCGCCTCCCGCGCGGCGGCCTTGTCGTCCCGGGGCGGCTTGAGCTTGCCGCACTTGCCGCAGCGCGGCGGCTTCGCGCCGAGCCGCGCGCAGACCGCCGCGACGTCCGCGGGCGCGCCGCGGCGCGGCCCCGCGCACCAGCGGCCCGGGCGGTAGGCGCCGGAGCCCGCGTAGGCCGCGCGCGCGGCGCCGAGGTCGGCGACGAGGCCGAGCTTGACGAAGCGGCGCGGCGGCACGTTGATGGCCTCGACGAAGGCGTGGATCGCCGCGCCGGCGAGCCCGACGCCGCGGGCCCGGAGCGCCGCGACGACGGCGTCGTCGTCGTCCTTGGTCTCCTCGGCGCCGCAGAACGCCGGCGGCGCGGGCGCGGCGCCGCCGACGAGGCCGCAGCGCGCGACGCGCCGGCACGGCAGCTCGAGGGCCGCGAGGATCGCCCCGAGGTCGGCGGCGCCGGCCGGGTGGCCGCGCGCGGCCATGGCCAGGGACGCGGCGTCGAGGAGCGCCGCGTCCGCCGCGGGGGCCGCCGGCGCGGCGCCCTCCCCCTTCTTCGGCGGCCGCAGCCTCCTCCCCTTCTTCGGCCGCGCCGTCTTCTTCTTCGACGGCCGGGACCTCTTCTTCGTCGGCCGCGCCGTCGTCTTCTTCGGCGGCGACCTCGTCCTGGGGCTCCGCCTCGTCTTCGTCGGCCGCGCCGTCCTCGTCGACGGCGACCTCGTCCCGGAGCTCCTCGTCGCCGTCCTCGAGCGCCTCGACGCGGACGAAGGCCTCGTCGTCGTCGTCGTCGTCGTCATCGCCGTCGTCGGCGTCGACGCGCACGAGCTCCGCGGGCGTGGAGTCGACGACGGCCGCCCAGGCACCGGGCGCCGTGGGCTCGTAGACCGACGCCTCGCTGCCGAGGTCGTCGTCGCCCGCCGCGGCGGCCGCGACGACCGTGAGCGGCGCGTCGGCCGCTCGCGCGGCGAGGACGACGTCGCCGTCGTCGACGAGCGCGAGGACGTCGGCGTCGCCGGCCTTGAGCGCGTAGGACAGCGCGCCGGCGCCCGCCGCGGCGCCGTAGTAGGCCGCGACGGTCCGGCGGAGGCTGTCGATGGTCGGCTCCACCTCGGCGAGGCGCTTCGTGCCTTGGAACTGGAGCTTCACGAGGATGGTCGACATGGCTGCGGTGCGCTCGGTGTTCTCTAGGGGCTAGAAGGTGCACGAGGATACCTGCGGGCGGGCGCAGCGGTGGCGGCGCGCGAGTGCGGAGGCATGCGGACGCACCTCTGTTTGCTTTGGCTTGTTCGGGAGCGAAAGCACGCGCGGAGAGGCTGCCCCGATCAAGCTTCGGATTTTACGATGCAATGAAAACCTCAACATCTGCTCGCTCGCTCCGCGAAGTGCTCCGCGTCGTGACCGGCGGCTCGGCTTTAGCTCGCGCGGCCCGGGGTCGCGCTAGCTCGGCCCGCCCGGGGACCACAGGTCCGGCCGGTCGCCGACCTCGACGGCGACGCCGACGGAGTCCGCGAGGTTGACGATGGCGTGGGCCCAGCCCGTCGGGATGAAGAGGGCGTGGCCGGACCGGAGCACGCAGAGCTTCGGCGTCGCGCGGGGCCCCGCGGCGACGTCGACGGCGCTCGCGTTCGCCGGCGGCCGCTCCGGGAAGAGCCGCGCGACGGCCTCGGGCCGCGCGGCCGCGAGGTGTTCGAGCGCGGAGCCGCGGCCGTCCCTCCGGAACGACCCCGTGAGCGGCGGGAGCAGCGCGAAGAGCTTGGCGCCGAAGAAGAGCGCGTTGTAGGCGTTCGCGTGCTCGTGCGCGTTCGTCTCCGAGCCGCAGCCCCCGAGGTAGAAGAGCGCGGACCGCCGGCGCGCCTCCGCGTCGCGCGAGAACCGCGCGGCGTCGTCGAAGTAGGCCGCCGCGCCGGACTCCATAGCGAGGTCCACGCCGTCGAAGGGGTCCGCCGCGAAGACGTACCCGCCGCCGGCGAGCGGTTGGGCGGCGACGACGTCCGCGAGCGTCTCGCGGCCCGGCGGCGCCTCGCGCGCCCCGCCGCGGCGCCGCACGAGCGCGCCCGGCGACGTCTCGACGGGGACGACGCGGTCGCCGAGGCGGTCGACGAGTGCGGCCCGCGTCCAGGCGTCGGCCGCGCCGGCCGCGAGGGGGAAGACGACGGGCCGGCCGCCGTCGACCTGTGTGGATTCCAAACCTTCAACCCGACTTCAATGTGCGCGTATGCGACCGTTTCGACGCGAGGCTTTCTGCCGTGCTTCGAGAACTCGACGAGAGCAATCGATCCGTCCAAAAATCAGCCGAATCGACTTCGATTTGACCGAGCTAGAGAATTCTGAAGTTTGGTGGGGACCCCCCAAACCAGTGGTTGATTTCCACACAGCCGTCGACGTAGTCGGCGCGGAAGGCCTCGGCCGTCAGCGACGCGCGGACGTCGACCTCGCAGAGGCGGGGCACGCCGGCCGTCGACCCCCAGCCGCCGTCGCTAGCGACGATTTGGTCGTCCTCGGCCGCCGCCGCGCGACCAACCTCGCGCGCGCCCGCGCGGCCCGCGGCGGCGACGCGGGCCCGCCAGCAGCCGCGGCGCGCGGCGCACGCGTCGAGGGCGCCGGCCCATGTCGCGTCGTCGTCGGTCGCGCGCGCGGAAGCGAGCGCCGCGAGCTCGGACCAGCGTTGCGCCGTCGCGGGGTTCGACGCGGCCGCCGCGCGCGCCTCCGCGGACGCGATCAGCCCGGCCGCCTCGGGCGAGGCGAGCGCGTCGCGGCGCACGAGGACGTCGAGCAGCTTGTACTCCGCGGCCTCGACGACCGTCGCGGAGAAGCCGCGCCGGGGAGCTTGCGGCGGTGCTTCCTGAGCACCCTGCGGTAGATCCGCGCGGCGCCCGCGGCGTCGAGCTCGACCTCGTCGAGGCGCCTCGCGGCGCTCATCTTCATGAGCGCGGCGGCGTTGCGGCGCCCGGGCCGCGACGCCTTCTTGATGCCGACGAGCGCCGCGACGAGCGCCGCGGCGACGACGGTCCAGAGCGGCGCGCCGAGGAACGTCCGCTTCCGCGCGGGCGGCGGCGCGGCGGGCGGCGCGGCGGCGGGCGGCGCGGCGGCGGGCGGCGCGGCCACCGGCGCGGCGGCCGGCGCGTTCGAGGCCTCCGGCGCCTTGGCGGCGCGCGGCGCATTCGAGGCCTCCGGCGCCTTGGCGGCGCGCGGCGCGTTCGAGGCCTCCGGCGCCTTGGCGGTGCGCGGCGCGTTCGAGGCCTCCGGCGCCTTGGCGGCCGGCTGCCGGCGGCGCGGCGAGCGCGAAGGTTTCGACCCGCCGGACACGATGGGCGTGAGCACGATGGGCTCGGTCGGCGGCGCGTCGAGGCTGTACGCTGGCATTCCCGGCGGCACAGGCACAGCCAGCGGCGCGGCCGGCGCGGCAGCTGCCTTGGCGGCCGGTGGCGACGCAGCCTTGGCGGCGAAGCCCGGCGGCGCCACAGCCTTGGTGGCGAAGCCGGGAGGCGCGGCCGGCGTGGCCGATTGCTTGGGTGACTTTGCAAAGCCTGGCGGCGCCGCAGCGGGCATCGTCGCGGCCGGGACAGGGTCCATCGCGAGAGCTAGCCGTTCAAATGCTGCTTGAACTCAAGGTCGCCGCCTCACTCACGACGCGCAGACGATGGGCCCGGCGTCCCAGGGCGAGCCGAGGAGCGTCCAGTTGCCGTGGACGAGGGACGTCGACACCTGCCACGCGGCCGCCGCGTCCTGGCGGACCGCGACCCGCGGCGGCGCGTAGGCGCCGCCGACGCGCGTCGCGACGAGCGCGCCGCCCGCCGGCGCGGGTCCGGCGGCGGCGGGCGGCGGTCGCGTGCCCGGCCCGATGAGGCCCATGGCGAGGTCGCCGGACGCGCGGTCGTACTCGACGTTGTCGACGACGCCGGGCAGCGCCAGGAACGACTCCAGCGTGAGGTTGCCGCGCGGTCCGCGCGCGACGACCCAGAGCCGCGACTCGTAGAGGTCGTTGACCCAGAGGCGCGCGCCGGACGGGTCGATCGCGACGCCGTTGAGGCCGAGGGACCGCTCGGGCAGCGCGGGGCCGCAGGCCGCGGGCAGCCGGCCGTCGGGCCGCGCGTCCGCCTCGTCCCAGGTGCAGCGGAGCAGCGCCTTGTCCCGCGCCGGCGGCCCGAGCTGCGGCCCGAACTGCGTCGCGTAGAGCCTGGGCAGCAAAAGGGTGATTCAACGTCGCTTCAACGTGAGTGTTCCGCGCGCGCGCGTTCCGGAAAAAACATTCACGCTTCGAGACCGTTCCGAGAGATGATCGCTCGTCCAAAAATCAGCCGAAACGAGTGGAAAATGGCCGAGATCGGAGCCTTTGAAGTTGGGAATTTCGCTCTCTTTTGCTGCCCTGCGTAGAGCTCGGCCTCGCCGTCGACGGCGGCGACGTCGTTGAGGAACCAGAGCGCGCCCGCGCCGTAGTAGCGGAAGGCGGCGCTCGTCAGCGCGAAGCGGAAGCGCAGCGACGGCGGATCGCCGTCCGCGACGTCGAAGGCGACGATGGTCTCCTCGGCGTTCTCGTCCGAGTGGCTCACGGCGAAGAGCCGCTTCGTGGCGTTGTCGAGGTGGAGGCCGTGGGGCCGGAAGCCGAAGCCCGCCGGCAGACCGACGAGGGGGCAGGGCGTCGCGGCGGGCGTCGCGGTCAGGAGCGACACGGCGAGGATGAGGCCTGGCTGCTCTCCGGGCACCAAGCCCGACGACTGGAGGGCGAGGCCCGCGCGGAGGAGCGTCGCGTCCTCGGAGCCCCGGAAGGCGCCGATCTCGTGGCACGCGCCCGCGCGGCAGCCCGCGACGCAGGCCGCGAGGGCGACGAGCAGGCGGCGAGAGCAGCCCACCATGCCGCCAGGAAGGCTGTAATCTGAAAGTTCAACGCGACCTTCAACCAAGTGCTCTAGGCGCTGTGTCCCGGCCGCCGCCGCCGGCGCGCAGGGCCGCGGTCGCCTCCTGACTCACGGCGCGAGCCGAGCGGGGCGCCGGGGACTCCCCCAGGACTCGGAGTCGGAGGGGCGCGACGCGCGGCCCGGCGCCCGGCCGACCAGGCGGGCATGTGCGCTACACGAGTCACTCGATCGCGGCCCGCCGCGCCAGCCCGCCTTCGCCCAAGCCCCGCCGCGGCGCGGCGAACGCCGCCTCCCGAGACACGCCCCGGGGGCCGCCCGAGGCCCCGCGCGCCGCGCGACGCTTGCCAGCGCGCCGTTACGCCGACGACACGTGCCTCGCCGCCGGTCGTAGTCCGCGTCGTACATGGCCTGCTGGGCCGCGGCCTTCTCGGCCTCGAGGATCGCGGCGGGGTCGGCGATGCCCGCGGCCTCGAGTTTCGCGAGGATGCCCGCGGCGTCGCCGACGACGCGGGCCTTGTAGGTCGTCGCGTAGGCGGTGAGCGTGCCCTTGCAGGACGCGAGGTTCACGGCGGACTCGCCCTTGCACTCGCCGGAGAGGCCCTTGCCCGCGACGGACGTGCGCCAGCACATGGGCGGCTTGGCGCTGTCGAGGGCGTAGGACGTCTCCGTGACGTAGCCGTCCCAGGACGTGTAGGTCACGGACCCCACGGGGCTGAGCGCGCCGGTCTTCTCCACGGGCATGGTGGAAGGGTGCGGTGCGCGCAAAGCGGACGACGGACACCTTGATCGCCGGAGTCGATCGAGCTCGAGGGCGACGGCAACCTCTCACGAGGTAGCGTCGTATCCGCGGCCCGGCGTGGTGCTGCGAACGTCTCGGGGGCTGCCGCGCTAGCTGTCTGCGGCCCGGCGCGTCGTCCCGGGGCTGCCGCGCTCGCTGTAAAAAGAGGCCCGGCGCGTCGGCCCGGCGCGCTCCCCGCCGCCATGGTCGCCGAGGTCGTCGTCGCGCCGAGCAGCAAGGCCATGCGCAAGCGCCAGGAGGCCCGCGACTACGCCGCGCGGGTGCTGGACCCCGTGCTCGACCCCGCCATCCAGTACCTGCGGATGCAGAAGCCCGGCCCCGCGCGCGTGCTGCCCACGCTTTTGAAATACCTGCAGGCCATGCAGGAGGGCGAGGACCTGGAGCCCGATCGGTCGAAGATGAAGCTGCCGCCCATGCCCGCGGCGCAGTTCCCGACGGACTTCCTCGTGCCGATTCTAGGCGCGCTCGTCAAGGAGATGCCGCCCAAGGAGGAGGTGCTCGGCGCCCTCATCGCCAAGGTCGAGGAGGCCCTGGGCGCGGGGAAGAAGGACGACGAGTGACGAGGGTATCGGCGCCCCCGCGACGGCGCGCGCGCGCGCGCCGCCACCGGGGCTTGTTTCCTAGAAGAACTTCTGAGGGAGGACGTGCTCGAGCACGAAGACGGCCGGGGCGTCTCCTAGAAGAACTTCTTAGGGAGGACGTGCTCGAGCACGAAGACGAGGAGCGTCACGACGATCTCCGCGATGATGAGCCAGATGACGATGATCTCGAGGCGGGACGAGTGCGAGTTCGCGAGCTGCGTGTTGAGGACCTCGAGGAGCTCCTTGAGGATGTCGAGCCGCTTGTTGAGGAGCTCGACGCGGTCCGGCACGTCGAGGTGGTCCCGCAGGGCGATGTAGGCCGGCTCGTGCTGGTCGTCCTCCCAGAGCCAGTTCGGGCTGTCCAGAATCTCCGAGTGGAGGTTCACCTGCGTCGACTCGGTGAAGATCTTGCCGATCATGCGCGAGATCTGCGTCTCCGAGAGGTTCGTGCGCCCCGTCGCCGCGAGCCGCTCGGGGATGGGCCGCACGTCCTCGATGGTCACGTCGACGCGCGCCTCCCAGACGAAGAGCTTCGCCGACTGCGCGAGCGCGTAGGCCAACGTGAACTTCTCGAGCGGGTCGCCGCCGTCGAGGCGGATGACGTCGTTCGCGCAGGACGCGCCGCGCCGCTTGCCCCGGACGCCCGGCGCCTCGGCGACGTAGGTCAGCGTGTCGTGGGCCTCGACGCGCTCCGCGGCGGACGTCGCGCCCGCGCGCACCGCCGGGTCCCCCAACCTGCGCCGAATTCAAATCTTCACCTCGACGAGCGTACGCGACGGTTTCGACGCAACCTCTTCGGCTGTGCTTCGAGAACTCGACGAGAGCACTCGATTCGTCCAAAAATCAGCCGAATCGGCGTCGATTTGACCGAGCTAGAGAAGTTTGGTGGGGATCACCCAGCTCACTGTTTGATTTCCACGCGGCCCCCGGCAGCCCGGACACGAGCTCGCGCTCGACGGCGCGGTCGAAGCCCCAGGTCACGACGCAGCCGAAGCCGAAGACGAAGACGTGGCGCTCCGACGCGCGCCGCGGCGGCGCCGCGGCGCCGTCGCGCTCGCCGTCCGTCGCCTCTTTTTCCGACGCCTCTCCGCCGATGATGCGCTCGCCGCCGGGCGCCTCGACGACCGGCGGCGGCGGCGGCGCGCGGTCGCCCCAGCCCGGGGCCCAGAGCGACGCCCCGGCGGGCCGCGCGTCGCCGGCGGGCGCCGCGTAGGGCCCCCCGGCCGCGTCGCCGCCGCGCCGCTCGGGGCTCCGCGGCGGCGCGGCCGACGCGGACCAGCGGACCGCGCGGCCCGGCGACGCCGCCGCGTCGCGGGCCTCCTCGACGAGCGCGCTGTGCACGGCGCAGTCCAGGGCCGTGTCGACCCAGGGCCCCCGGGGCCGCCGCACGTCGCCGGCCTCGAGCCGCCGCAGCAGCTCGTCGCAGTCGACGCCGTCGCCGAGGCAGTAGACGGACACGCGCCGCACGCTGTCCTCGGCGCGGTCGCTGTTCGACCGCCGCCGCGCGGGCCGCTTCGGGTAGCGGCGCCCGCGCACGGCGCGCGCCAGCGACGGCAGAGGCCGGGGCACGACGGGCCGCCCGCCCTCGAGGTCCTCCGAGTCGCTGCTCCGGTTGTCCTCCTCGCCGGAGGAGAGCAGCCGCGCGCGCATCTCCTGCGAGCCGTCCATAGGGTACTCTTTCGGAGCGCTAGGGCGTGCTCTTCAGGGCGCTTGCTATTCAGAGCGGAGCGCTAGGGCGTGCTCTTCAGGGCGCTTGCTCTTCAGAGCGCGAACATCGTTTGGCTTGTGGCAAATAAAAGTTCAAGCACTGGGCTCGCTAATCAAGGCTGAGCCCCGCCGCGCAGGCTGACTCCGTCGCCGCCGTCGCGCGCGCCTTGGCAGGCAGCGCACGATGACCTTCGGCGCCGTCGGCCCCGCGTTCTACGAGTTCCTCGTCGCCCACGGCGTCGACGACCCCTTCGACACGTGGTTTTTGCTGTACATCGGCTGGTGGGTCCTGTTCCTGCTCTTCTTCTTCGGCCCGCTGTCCTGGGTGGTCCTGCGGCCGCCGCCGACGAGCGCGGCGGCGGCCGTGCCGCCGCCGGCGACGCTGAGCGACGACCAGGCGGCGCGGCTCGAGGCCGCGGCCGGCGGCGCGGCGAAAGTCGAGGGCGTCTTCGCGACGGACGGCAGATGGTTCGAGGTCACGGTGGACTGGGAGGGCGTGCCCCGCGCGCACGCGTCCGGCGCGCGCGCGGCGAAAAAGGAGGAGAAGCTCCGCTTCGTCGCGCGGAAGGCCGTCGAGCTCCGGGAGGCGCTGCCGGCGCCAGGGCAGGAAAAGAGTGCGAAATTCCCAACTTCAAAGGCTCCTATCTCGGCCGTTTTCCACTCGTTTCGGCTGATTTTTGGACGAGCGATCATCTCTTGGAACGGTCTCGAAGCGTGGATGTTTTTTCCGGAACGCGCGCGCGCGGAACACTCACGTTGAAGCGAACTTGAATCACCCTTTTCCTGCCCAGGCCCGCGCCGACGATGGCGCTCGACCGGACGCCCGTCACGGTCCGCGGCCGTGTGGAATTCAAATCTTCAACCCGACTTCAATGTGCGCATATGCGACCGTTTCGACGCAAGCTCTTCGACCGTGCTTCGAGAACTCGACGAGGGCAATCGATGCGTCCAAAAATCAGCCGGATCGACTTCGATGTGACCGAGCTAGAGAATTCTCAAGTTTGGTCAGGACCACCCAAACCAGTGGTTGAATTCCACACAGGTCCGCGGCGTCAACTTCGCGGCGTCGCTGGTGGCCCACGGCGCCGTCGCGTGCTACGTGCCCGGCGCGGGCACCTACGACCCGGGCGCGCCGCCGGGCCGCGAGTGCGTCGGCCGCGACGACGCGGATTTGTTGGTCGCGCACGTCGCGGCGCTGGTCGGCGCGGCCGCGCGCGACGCGACGGAGGAGGACGCGCGCGCGATCTCGGGCGCGCTCCGGCCGACGGTCGACGAGTTCAACGGCCGCGCGACGCTCCACGCCTTCGTCCACGACCAGTTCGCGGAGCACGGCATGCGCAAGTGCTACGGCTCGTGGCTGCTGGGCCGCGCAAAGGACAAGCGGCTCCCGAAGCCGATGATGGAGCGGCCCCAGCTCCGGACCTTCCTCGGCTGGCTCGAGCGGGGCCACTACGACGCCGGCAGGCCGCCCCTCGGGCCGCCGCCGGAGTACGCCGCGTCCCGCGCCGCGGCGCTCGCGGCGGACGCCGGCGCCGCGGACGACGCGACGATCGCGGAGAAGCTCCGCGCGCTCGGCGAGGCCCAAACGTAATCGGAGTGAGGGGCCTATCCGCGCGTCGGCGATGCGCACACGGCGAGAAAAAACACGACGGCCCGTGACGACGTACTACGCGGGATCTCCCCGCGGCCGCAGGACGCCGTCGGCGCCCCAGGCGAGGTCGCTCCGCGCCTCGATGCGCGCCCCCGTGTCCGGGTCGACGAAGGCGAGCGTCGCCGCGTGGAGGCAGAGCCGGTCGAAGCCGGGGCCGTCGCCGCCGTAGAGCGCGTCGCCGCAGATGGGGTGGCCGATGCCCGCGCAGTGCGCGCGGAGCTGGTGGAGCCGGCCCGTGTGGGGCACGAGGTCGAGGCGCGTGGCGCCGGCGAAGCGGCCGCTGACGGCGAAGGACGTCCGCGAGGGCTTCGGCGGCCCGAGGCCCGGCTCCGGCTCCGCGCCGGCGGCGACGACGACCATGCGGCTCGCGGCGCCCTGGCGCCTCGGCGCGTCCCGGCGCGCGAGGGCGAGGTCGATGTCGCCGGCGTCCGCCGCGACGTCGCCGATCACCAGCGCCTCGTAGGCCTTGGCGACCGTCCGCTTCCGCCACTGCGCCGAGAGGTCCGCCGCCGCGCGCGAATTCAGCGCGACGGCGAGGCAGCCCGACGTCGCGTAGTCGAGGCGGTGCACGCTGCAGGCCTCGGCCCACAGAGCGTCGCGCTGCGCGCGCCGCAGCACGCTGTCGGACTCCTCCATGCCCTCGGCCGCCTCCGCGGCGTCGACGGCCGCCTTGAGCGCGCGGTACGCGGCGGACGCGGCCGCCGGGCCGAGGCGCCCGCCCGCGGGGCCCGCCGCGAACTTGACGAACTTGTCGTGGGTCCGCGGCAGGCTGCCCGCGCGGGCCCGGACGGCCGGCGGCAGCGCCTCGCAGCGGGCGGCGACAGCGTTCCACCGCTCGCGCCGCGTGGGCCGCTCGAAGGCCGCGTCCACGGCGGGCGACGGCCCGCCGGCCGCGGCGACGGCGTCGGCGTGCGCCGCGACGAGCGCCGCCGTCGGCCCGAAGGCGGGCACGCTCCGCAGGCCGGAGGGCTTCTCGACGACGACGACGGCGCGCGACATGGCGAGCACGCGCAGCCGCGTCGCGTCGGCGAAGCGCCTCGCGGCGTCGGACGTCGCGCCGTAGTTCACGACGGCGCGACCGCAGCGGAGGACCGCCATGACGGCCGCGAGCAAGCGGCGCCGCATCAACCGCGGGCCTAGGCGGCCAGATAGGCGGCCATGCCGTCGGAGTATTGCCGTCGGGCCCTCGAGTTGAAGGTCAACATCCAGGGAGAGTGGAATGTTTCAAATGTTACTGATATGTGTTGTAAGCAAAGCGCGTGGGCAGTCTGCCCCAGGGTGGGTAGCATTTCTTCTGGACGCATGGCTCGTCGGGCAGCCTACGATTACGTCGTCGTGGGCGGCGGCTTCGCCGGCCTCAACGCCGTCAGCGGGTTGCAGAAATTCCGGCCGGCGGCGTCCATCTTATGTATCGACAAGCACGACGCGGCCGGCGGCAGCTGGAACGATTATTATAGCTTTTGCAAGCTGCACGCCCCCCCCCTGACCTTCGGCATCGCGGGCCACGGCTGGCCGGGCCTCGCGAGCCCGAACCTCCTGGCGACGCGCGACGAGGTGCTGCGCCACTTCCGGAGCTTCGCAGACGGCGCTCCGAACCTCGAATTCCTCGGCGGCGCGTCGTACGAAGGCTGCGCCCGCGGGCCGGACGGCGCGCTCGTCGCGACCCTCGGCGACGGGTCGAGCGTCGCGGCGCGCGAGCAGATCATCCGGGCCACGGGCTACGACTACGAGCGGCACATGCCTTTTCCAGTGTTCCTTCATCCAACATCCCAGTGTTCCGTCGCCAAAGAAAGACAGAACACCAGTGGAAAGCCACCAGCGTTCCTATTAGGCCCGCGCACCTCGACGGCGTCAGCGACGGGACCGCCGCCGAGGTCGAGTGCGCGAACCTGCCCGACGCCGTCGCGGCGCGCGGCGAGGAGACGCTCTACGTCGTCGTCGGCGGCGGCAAGACGGGCGCGGACGCCGTCTGCTTCCTCGGCGAGCACCGGCGGCGCGGCGACGACGTGCTCCTCGTCACGGGATCGTCGAAGGGCTTCTTCGTCCGCGACGAGGTCTTCCCCGACCAGGGCTCCCAGAGCGTGTTCCAGCCCATGATCACGGAGGTCATGCTCGACATGATCGCGGCCTGGGACGGCACGGACGCGAGCGAGCGCGCCATCCTCAACGACATGGTGGCCCGGGGCACGCTCTGCTCCCTCGGCGGTTCCGAGGTCGCGAACACGGGCCTCGGCGTGCTCTCGCGCGCGGAGCAGGCCGCCGTCGAGGCGACGGCGGAGATCGTCGCGAACGACCACTACGTCGGCGTCTCGGAGCGCGGGGCGACGACGGAGGTCCGCCTCGCGTCCGGCGGCGCCGTCGTCACGCGGAAGCGCGTCGTCGTCGTCAACGCGCGGTCCTCGGGGAGCGACCGCGTCCACGCGTACAACTCGGACGTGCACCCGCTGCGGCCCGAGGGCCACCTCGACTTCGGCGCGCTCGCGGGCTTCACGGGGCACACGAACTACCTCTTCTCCGCCGTGCTCGCGAAGCACGGGTCGCCGCGCGTCCTCGAGGGCCTACCGCTCTACGGGCGGCGCACGCGCGCGCGGCCGCGCGAGAACTTCGTCTTCGCCTACCTCGTCAAGGTCTACGCGAACATCACAGCCCTCATGCCCGCGCTCGAGATGAAGCACTACCTCTCCTCCGACTACTCCATCAACGCGACGCGCTGGTACCCGACGGCGCGGCGCCTCTACGGCGTCTACCGGCTCCTCCAGTCGCGGGACGCCGTCGCGGCCATGGCCGACGCGCACCTCCGCCGCCTCGAGCCCGGCGACACCCAGCCCCCCCCGGAGGGCGCGTGAGGCGCACCATATGATGGTTTGATCCCGGCGCTCGGGCTCGGGGCCGGCGCGCAACCGGCGCGAGTGCTCAGGCTCCGAGGCCAGAGCGAGCGGGCGACTCCTGTGGCGATCCCGCGCGCTCCGGGGCGACTTCGAGCGGTCCTCCGCGCGATCCTCCGAGGCGCTCCCGAAGGCTCAAGCAGGACCCGATGGCGTCGCAGGCTGGAGAAGTCCCCAGGTCTCGCCAAAAGACGATTGTGGAGAATTCGGGTCATATAGGACCGGCCGCTGGACGGCCGACGCTGCGCCTCGCGCGCCCGCGCCGCCTCATCGGTCTCGTACCATCTGATCAATGGCGTCAAGCCGCAAACGTGCGAAGCCGTCGAAGCCGTTGACGTCTGTGGCGGTAAAAAAGTGGATAGAAGAGCAGGAAGCGACTGCGAATTTGTGGTTGCTCGTGTCTGAACCGGACGTTTTCGGTAATCAGCAGATTCGGATTCCGGCGCGTCGCGATTTCATCTCCCACTTCTCCGAATTGATTCGTAGCCTGGACGCCGACGATTCTGAGTGCCCCGTTATCGGATTCTACGCGGAGACGGTCGTCGAGTTCTGTCGCGCGTGTATGCCGCACCTGAACGGCTTGCCGCGAGTAGACGAAATTCCGGATCTTTGCAAACTCATCAAACTGGCACACTTCTTGGCTGCGCCGCAACTGACGAATCATTTCATGAATGAGCTGCAAGAGAGGGATATATGGGAGACGAATGAACTTATAGCGTTTTTTGATGTGATGCGACATGTGGGCAAAACCATCTTCTGGAAGAAAGACCTAAAAGATTACACAGATGATTTTGTTTTCGATTACTCTATTGGAACAAGGATATCCGAGCCGGACAAAAGACTGTTGAAAAAACAGTTCCCGAAAGAAGTGCACCAGATGTTCACCCTCCATTTGGAACAAATGAAAGACGAATGTCGATCCGAATGGACGACCGCAGAGTATGAAGACCGTGTTAGGCATTTTGAACAGCTTGCCGAGTGGCTGCTCGAGATGGCTCGTCCGGCATCCACTTCCTGAGCTCGCCTCCTTTTCACACCTTATTCGCGCCGCGCGCGCCCGGGCGCTCGCGCGACGCGCGAGACGAGACCGACGCTGGCCGCGCCAGCCAGCCGAGGGCGTCGTCGCGCGCCGCGTTAATGCAGTAGCGCTTCCGCTCCTATGCCCCGGACGGTCGCGCCTCACTCGTCGGCGCGGACGTTGCCGTCGGACTCCGCAGCGCGGAGCTTCGCGCGCGGCACCGCCGGCCTAGACGAGCTCGATGGCCGCGACGGCGAGCTCGAGGGCCGCAGAGCCCGCCGCGCTCTGCCGGCGGACCTGCGCGCGCGCGGGCCCGGCGAGCCCCGGGCGCCGGCGGTCGCGGCGGAGCGCCGGGTTCTTGAGGAGCGTGTACGCGAGGTGCCACCGCGTCCGCGCGCGGCTGTGCCGCGGCTTGCGCGCGGCGAAGGCCTCCGCGGCGACGTGGAGCGCCGCGTCGTGGTGGCGGCGGTGCGCGTAGACGAGGGACATGAAGGCGACGTGCGACGCGTCGAGGTGCGCGTAGCGCTCCGGGAGCACGCAGACGTCGAGGCTGACGAGGTGGAAGAGGCAGAAGACGACGGACGTCAACACCCGCGACACGAAGAGCGCGGCGCCCACCAGGAGGCCGTAGGCGACGTAGGACGCGTAGGCCACCGCGAAGGCCGCGGGCCGCCTCGCGCGGTAGCCGTCGCTGCAGTAGCCGTGCATGACGAGCGGGTCGACGACGCAGCCCATGAAGGCCGACGCGGCGGCGAAGACGACGAGCGTGAGCCGGTGGTCCCAGAGGACGCCCCGCGGGTACTCGTTGACGCACGCGAAGATGAAGAACACGAGCGCGTTCTCGAGTATGATGTAGCCCAGGGACATGAGGAAGAACTGGGCGCCCACGACCGACGTGTCCCGCGCGAGGACCGCGGCCCGCGAGAGCCGCGGCGGCGGCCGCGGGCCGCCCGCCGCGCCGCGCTCGAGCTTCGCGAGCGCGCGGTCGAACGAGGGAACGACGCCCCACGCGACGCGGAGCATGAGCAGCGACGCGAGCGGCACCGCGACCTTGGCCGACACGTTGAGGTCGCGCTGCACGGTCCGGAGCAGCTTCGCGGCCTCGGGCAGCAGGTCGCCGACGTAGTCCGCGGGGTCGAGCCCGGCGGCCCGGAGCTCCGCCTCGACGTCGTCGACGCTGTCCGCGAGCCGCCCGAGGTACGTCGTGCGCCAGTGCCGCACGGCGTAGCCCGTGAAGTAGGCGAGCACGACGACGCCGAAGAGCGCCGCCGCGACGACGACGAAGGGCCGGCTCCGCGCGACGACGCGCGCGTCGGCCGCGGCGACGATGGCGTCGCGGTACGACCGGAGCGCGGCGGCGACGGCGCGGCGCGGCGACTTCGCCGGTGGCGGCTTGGCCACTGGCGCCGCCGGCGGCGCCGACGCGGGCTCCGCCGGCGCCGCGGCGACGGGCTCTGCCGCCGGCGCCGCGGCGACGGGCTCCGCCGCCGGCGCCGCGGCGACGGGCTCCGCCGGCGCCTCCTCCTCGAAGAAGACGTCGGAGAGTTTCACGCCCCCCCGGCCGCCGCCGACGCGGCCCACGACGAGCCGGCCGCCGTCGACGGCGACGGCGAAGCCCGGGTGGATCGCGAAGGTCGCCCCGGGGCGGCGGGGCTCGCGCCGCGGCTCCACAGGAGGCGCCGCACCTTGCGCGCGCGCGCCGCGCGGAGCCGCCGCCAGTGCTGGAGCCAGTCCGCGTCCCGCCCCGTCGCCACCGCGACGAGGATCGCGAGGTGGAGCCCGACGGCGACGGCGCCCGTGATCGGGTTCACGACCAGGAAGAAGCGGTCCTCGTAGGAGCCCGCGAAGTCGTCGTAGCGCCGGACGGACACGTACGTGAAGAGGCCGAGGCCGACGACGCTGAAGGCGGACCACGAGAGCGGCGCGCCGGGCACGTTGCCCGCGCTGACGGCCTGGAAGGCGAGGCCCGTCGGGAAGCACACGAGCACGTAGGCGACGACGTTCGTCCAGGCGCCGTCGTCGAGCGCCGCGGGCATTCGAGCGTCGAGGTAGGGCCGGAGCGTCGGCACGGCGAACGTGAGCACGAACTGGAGGAAGACCATGAGCGTGAGGAGCGGGATGGCCGTACACCGAGAGTGGCCGCCGAGGAGGTCGTTGCCGAGGAAGCGGCTCGCGACGCGGCCGCGGGCGCACCCGCTCGCGTCGACGGCGCCGGCGAAGCTCTCGCGCGGCGCCGGCGCGTCGTCGGCGGGCGGCGCCGGCGCGTCGTCATGCGCATCGGACGCGCGCGGCGCGGTCTGCTCCGAGCTGGAAGCCGGGGCAGCCCGAGCCATAAGTACTGAGATCCCAGAAACCAGGTCAACGAGCCGCGTTGATCAGGTGATTGCAGTTTCGTGTTCGCGAGGCCAGCAAGGCTGCCGAATGTATATGCCGAGCGGGCTCCGAAGCATGGACGATGCCGAGCGAGCAGCGATTCTGGCGCGGCTGCGGCGGACGCGCGAGCGCGTGGCCTGCGTCGAGGCGGCGCAGACCCGCCCGCGCGCCCGCGACGCGCCGGCGCCGCCGCTGCCGGCGCCGCCGCCCCATCCCGAGCGGCGCGTCCTGGCGCCCGCGTCGGAGGAGCCCTACGCGGCCGCCGAGGGCGACCGCGTCATCGTCATCGCCACGAGCCGCCCGGGCGTCGTGAGGCAGGTGACGGCCAACGGCTGGGTCAAGGTCTTCATGGACGAGTGCGACGGCGACGACGACGTCGAGAGCTACCGCGTGGCGCAGCTGAGGCCCGAGGCCGCGCCGGACGAGGTCACGTGCGGCGCCGCGCCCCCCCTCGAGTCGCCGGCGGCCAAGGCGGCGCGCCTCGAGGCCGAGCTCGCGCGCAAGGACGGCGTCCTCGTCGACCTGAGGTCCGCGCTCGCGGCCGCGCGCGCCGAGCTCGAGCGCAAGGCCGCGGCGACGGAGGCCCGCGTCGCGGCGCTCGAGAGCCGCGTCGAGGCCGAGCGCGAGCTCGAGCGGTCCGTCCGCGCGGCCGTCGACGAGGCGGCCGCGTCGTCCGACGCGGCGCGGCGCCTCGAGGCCGAGCTCGCGGGCGCGCTCGGCGCCGCGCGCTCCGCGGAGCGCCGGGCGGAAGCCCTCGAGGCGCGCCTCGTCGCGGGCGGCGTCCCGCGACGATCTTCGAGAGCCTTCGACCGGGAAAACGTGACCGACGCATCTTCGTAGGTCGCGGAGCGCCAGCAGCGCAACGTGCTCCGCCTCGACGTGCCGACGCTGACGGACGCGGCGCTCACGGGCGCGCTCCGGCGGCTGCCCGCGCTCCTCTCGGAGGTCCACGACGAGCGCGCGCGGCGGAGCGCCGCGCGCGACGCGACGTCCGCGGCCAACGCCGCCGTCTGCATCGTCTGCCTCTCGGCGCCGCGCGCCGTCGTCTTCGGCTGCGACCACTTCGTCGCCTGCGCGCGCTGCGCGGCCGCCGTCGACGAGTGCCCGGTCTGCCGCGCGGCCGTCGTCGACCGCCGCGCAGTCTACACCTAGGGCTATGTTCGGGGCCGGACTCGGAGTTACACGAGCTCGTTCTCCCCCCGCGGCGCGAAGGAGTACTCCGTCGTGATGGGGCCGTCGGCCGCGTCGTCGCGTCGGCCGAGGCAGCAGCAGAGCGCGTCGAGGCAGCCGGCGACGGACTCGGAGAAGACGCGCGCGTGCTGCGGCCGCCGGTGGCGCGCGTACTGCCAGTAGGCGAGGCCCGCGAGCAGCGCGCCGACGACGACGCCGGCGAGCGCGAGCGCGGCGGCGGCGACGGCGCGGAGCGGCGCCGCGTAGGCCGCCGCGCGGGGCCCGCGCGTGGGCTCGCCGACGTAGCCGAGGTCGCGCGTCGTCCGCGGCGACACCTGGAACGTGCCGTAGGCAAAGGTCACGACGCCGACGAGCTCGCGGAGCTCGCGGCCCTCGAGGCCGAGCGTGTTCCACCGGAGCTGGAGCTCCGCGTCCGTGTCCAAGATGCGGTCGTCGAGGCGCGCGACGCCCGAGCCGTCGTCGATGGCGACCATGCCCGTGACGGGGTCCGCGTCGGAGGCGAGGACGACGTCCCGGAGCCGCACGAGGACGCCCTCGAGGGCCTCGGGGTAGCCCTCCGGCGCGCCGTCGCCGCCGCACGCGAGCCAGCCCGTCTTCGCGTCCAACGGCGCGACGTCGACGTCCGGCACGCCGCCCAGCGGCCGCGCGGCGACGAGGCGCGCGAGGCGCGTCATGCCCTCGAACTCCTCGGCCGTGCCCGCGAGCTTGATGGCCGCGCCGACGCGGAGGAAGTCCGGCGCCGGTGCCTCGCCGAGCGACACGGCGACGCCCTCCCAGGGCCGCGCCGCGGCGCCCTGCTGGAGGAAGAACTCGCCCCGGCCGACGGCGGAGACGTAGCCCCGCGTCGCGACCTCGCGGAGCACGTAGGGCGAGTTGTCGCCGACGTCGCTCGCGCCATCGCACGCGTCGTCGAGGTCGCCCGCGGGCCGCTGCACGGCGCGGATGTCGACCTCGGCGAGGCCCGAGCCCACGGGCGGAGAGCCGGCGGCGACGTCGCCGGGCCGCCGGGGCAGGAGCTCGTAGCGGCCCGCGACCATGACGACGACGCCGACGACGGCGTCGACCGTCGCGCCGCGGACGTTGTCGACGGCCCACGCGTCGTCGTCGTCGCCGCCGCCCGCGGCCCACTGGGCCCGGAGCTCGCCGAGCACGGAGCCGCCGCCGCCGAGGAAGCCGTCGTTGAGCACCGCGGGGCCCGTGCCGTCGTCGAGGATCATCGCGCCGCCCGCGTCCGGGTCCGCGAGGATCTCCGCGCCCGCGGCGCGCACGAGGCAGCCCTCCCAGCGCTCCCGCTCGCACTCGCCGACGTTCGCGGAGATGGCCTCCGTGGTCACGTCCGCGGGCACGACGGCGGCGACGCCGAGGTCCGCGTGGACGACGACGGACGTGACGTCGACGACGCGCGTCTCGCCGCCGACCTCCATCATGCGGCCCTTGACGGAGACGCGCATGCCCTCGCCCAGCGTGTCCGGCGCGAGGCGCGGCGCGTCGACGACGACGCCGGACCAGGCCGCGACCTCGGCGGCGTCCGTGACGGCGAAGCGCCCGAAGGCCACGGCCGTCACGTAGACCTTCTCGAGGGCCACGTGCCTTCCGAGATAGGGGCTCCAGTCGTTGTCGCAGGGGTGCTCGACGAACTGGAGGTCGCGGACGCTGACGACGACGTCGCCCCCCGACGCGCCCCCGAGGCACGCCAGCGCGACGAACGACCACGGAGTCATCATCGTCTCCAAGTGGGGCAACTTGGGGCTGCATCTGCAAGTTGAGGATATGCCTGGGGTTTCATGCATCGGGCTGCCAAGTTCGGTCATGTCTCTCTAATATTAGCTATGCGCGCGCTGCTCCTGGGGCTCCTCGCGGCGGCCACGGGCGTCACGCACGACGAGGCGCGCTGCATCCTCAAGGACCAGCGCGTCGCCTTCTTCGGCGACAGCCTGAGCCGCTACTGCTTCTTCGGCATGAACGTCTGGCTCGAGACGGGCGCGCTGCGGGCCGAGGAGTTCGCGGGCAAGTGGGGCGTCGAGGGCTACGACTACGACTGCTGCCAGGGGCAGCAATGGACCGACGACGAGCAGGACTGCGACGCGGGCTCCGGCCACCGCATGTACCTCTACAAGGATTTCGACGACATCAACGCGCGGACGTCGTTCTACTTCATCGCGTCGGTCTGGTTCGACGACCTGGCGGACCTCGCGGACACGCTCGAGGCGGACACGATCGTCTACAACCAGGGCTGGTGGCAGCTCAAGGACTGCCGGGGCACGTACTGCGGCGACGACTTCGACGACGAGTGCGAGGACACGTACCGCGAGGACCTGGGCAGGAAAAGGGTGATTCAACGTCGCTTCAACGTGAGTGTTCCGCGCGCGCGCGTTCCATAAAAAACATCCACGCATCGAGAGCGCTCCGAGGGATGATCGCTCGTCCCAAAATCAGCCGAAACGAGTGGAAAATGACCGAGATAGGAGCCTTTGAAGTTGGGAATTTCGCACCCTTTTCCCGCCCAGGCGAGGACCTGGGCCAAGTCATCGACCACCTTTTCTCCCGGGCGACGACGGCCGTCTACCGCACGACGGCCTGCTGCGGCGAGGAGGACGACGACTGGATCGATGGCATCGAGGCGCAGAACGCGGTCGCCAAGGACGTCATGGGCGCCGCGGGCGTGCCTGTCGCGGACGTCCACGGCTTCTACGGCTGGGACGACCTCGACGCGGCGACCTTCGACGGCTTCCACGCCAACGTCGCCACGTGCCCCCTCTGGTACGACCTCATCCTCGAGCGCATCGACGCCGCGCGCGGCACGAACTGCATCGGCAACTCCGACGGCTGGAGCTACTACGACCCGACGCGGGCGCCGACGACGGCCTACGCGCCGACGCCGCGGCCAACGCCGGACCCGCCGGCGCCGACGGCGGCCTGGTGGGACTTCGACACCTGGCCCGCGCCCACGGCGCCGCCGTCCGCCGCGCCGCCCGCGCCCTCCGCCGCGCCGCCCGCGCCGACGGCCGCGCCGCCCGCGCCCTCCGCCGCGCCGCCCGCGCCCTCCGCCGCGCCGCCCGCGCCGACGGCCGCGCCGCCCGCGCCGACGGCCGCGCCGCCCGCGCCCTCCGCCGCGCCGCCTTGCCGACGGCCGCGCCGCCCGCGCCCTCCGCCGCGCCGCCTTTGCCGACGGCCGCGCCGCCCGAGCCGACGGCCGCGGCAGTGCAAACTCCGACCGCCGCGCAAGCGTCAGTGGCGCAGCCCGCCCCGACGGCCGCCGCGCAATCAACTCCTACGGCTGCGCAACCCGCACCGACCGCCGCGCCGCCGGCACCCTCGGCCGCCGCGCTTCTGGCTCCGACCGCCGGGCAAGCGTCGGCGGCGGAGCCTGCGCCGACAGCCGCCGCGCTTGCACCTCCGACCGCCGGGCAAGCGTCTGCGGCGGAGCCCGCGACGACCGCCGCGCAAGCGTCGGCGGC
>NW_008705575.1:24740-32651 GCF_000186865.1 Aureococcus anophagefferens
CCGCGACAAGGGCCTCGGGCCCATCGCGTCGCCGACGCGCGTCGAGGTCGAGGACGCCGACGGCTTCAACGACGACCTCGGCATCCAGTTCTTCCAGGAGCCGGAGAAGGCGCCGAGCCCGCCGCGCGCGGCCTTCGCCGAGCCGGGCGGCGCGGGAACGCCCGGCCGGCCGCCGAGCGACGCGGAGGACGGCGAGACCAAGGACCCCGCGCCGGCCGCGGCCGGCGGCGCCCGGTCGGCGGAGGCGTCGCCCCTCGACTCCGGCGAGCTCGGCTCCTGGACGTCGCCGACGAACGCCGCGCGGCGCCGGTCGTCCCTCTCGCCCGCGGGCTCCGCCGCGTCGCCGAGCCCGCGCCGCGCGTCCGCGGCGAAGCTCTGGGACGACGCCGTCTGACGCCGCCGCGGGGGGCCTTAATATCATGATGGCGGTCGGCGTGGGCGCAACATGTCCTGCCGGCAGGTTAAACGACGCTATGCGCCCCACGACTCGGGGGAAGCATGCGGGGCCCGGCAGATGAAGCTCAGTGCCGGCGAGGCGGCCTCGCGCGTGGCTTAAAACAGCTCGCGGCAAATTTAGCATTCGGCATCAAGGCGCTCGAGCGCCCACACGGCCATCTTCCAGCCCTGGGCGGCGGAGCGCGCGTACCAGTGCCGCGCTTCGGCCATGCTGTCTTCGACCTCGAACTCATCCCCGCTCAGCTCGAACAGCTCGCCGATGTTGTATTGCGCAGCCGCGTTGCCCCGGTCAGCGGCCATGCGATATAGTTGCATCGATTTCTTCTTGTCCTCCTTGAGGCCGCTTACCGTGCATCCGTGCTCATACAAAAGCCCAAGATTCACCATCGCTTCCACGCTCCCAAGCTCAACGGCGCGCGCGAAAAGTATCGCGGCCTTTTCTTCGTCTTTCACGAGCCCAAAAACACCTCCTTTTTTATACAGTCTCGCCAGTTCTTCGACGGCTTCAGGCACGTCATTCTGCACGTGGCGACGAAGCGAAACGATAGCCCATGGGGAGTATCTGCTGCTAGCCGGCGCTCGACAGATAGGACACGGTTTGTCTTGAATCTTCTCGTGGCACGGATCGCAAACCAGATGGCAGCAGCAATGGACAAAGACGCAAGAAATATTCTCACTGGCATGAGCGTTCCAATCCTCCAAGCAGATCGGACACCGCGACCCATTGCGCGCTGATTCCGGCTTCCGCTCCGGCTCCGCCTCGCGCCGCGCGCGGGCTGCTTCGTGCTCCGCGCGGATGCGCGCGCGCGCCTCGTCCGCGCGCGATCGCTGCTGCTGGCGCGCATCGGCCGCTGCCCGGACCTCGCGAAGAACTTTGCAGATTTTCTTGTGGCCGCGCTCCATCCAAACGATTCGTTGACAGGCCTCGGAGCAGAACAGCTTCGTGTGGCAGGGGCAGGTGAAGCGGGCGGGCGCGCCGCACGCCGCGCAGCCCTTGAACACCTTCTGATAGGCGCGCTCGAGCTTCGAGAGGCGCGCCGCGACCATCAGACTCGTCTTGCGTCCGGTCATCGTGGATGTCGCACCCCGCGGCCGCGGCGGCCCACCCTGTTGCGAGTGGAGGGCGAGTTTGTTCAGGCTATGGACGCGAGTTGCCGGAGCTGCTGCTGAGGTTCGCGACCCAGCCGAGCTCGTGGGGAGTGGCCTAATGATCTCGATGATCCATGCTGGGCTGGAGAGAGTGCCTGACCTGTAAGGTCGACGATGCACTTCATCATCGCGGCAACTTTGGGGCTGCCGCCATCCGTGCCTAAACAATGGACCTCTCCGAGGCGGAACAGATCGGCGCCGCCCTCGGGTTCGAGGGCACGGTGAGCAAGACGGGCTACCTCGTGAAGCGGGCCAAGAAGAGCGGCGCCGCCCGGCGTCCCGCCGCGCGCGCCGCGGCCGCCCGGCGCCCACCCCCCCGCCCCGCGCAGGCGCGAACTGGAAGAAGCGCTACTTCGTGCTCAACGGGAGCTCGCTCGTCTACTACGAGACGCACAAGAAGATGGACGACGCCAAGGGCGACCTCCTCCTCACCGTCGGCTGCGAGGTGAGCGACGTCGACGAGCCCAAGCGCCAGTTCTGCTTCGAGATCTCCACGAACAACGAGGCGCTGCGGCTGTCCGCGACGTCCGAGGCCGAGCGCGACGCGTGGAAGGCGGCCATCGCCGACACCGTGTCCCTGCTCGGCAGCACGTGCCAGTCCTACCTCTCCATCGACGTCCGCGGCGTCTTCGGCACGAAGACGACGCGGAAGTTCTTCGTGCTCCACGGCTCGGCCCTCACGTACCACGCGGACCACCACTCGACCTACAAGAAGCAGGGCGAGTTCAAGCTCCATTCCGGGAGCCGCGTCGAGCCCCGCGGCGACTGCGGCCTCGAGGTCGCGTCCGGCGAGAAGACCATAACGCTCGTCGCCAAGTCCGGCGACGAGCGCGACGCCTGGCTCGCCGGCGTCGAGGCCGCCATCGCCAAGCTCGTCGCGCGCGACGACCTCGCGAGCAAGCGCAGCGGCGAGAACGACGAGCAGGTGCTCCTCGACGGCTACCTCGCGACGCAGCCCCTGAAGGCGCAGCGCGACGACCCGTGGCCGCTCCGGTTCTACGCGCTGACGTCGTCGGCGCTCTACAAGGCCGAGGACAAGTACAGCCTCGAGGCCCTCAACGTCTACCTCATGGAGCCGACGTGCTCCGTCTACCACACGCGGCTCTACGCGAACGCGTTCGAGCTCGTGACGACGCAGGGCGCGCTCCACCTCTACGGGTCGTCCAAGGAGGAGACGGAGGCGTGGATCGACGCGCTCCGCGGCGCCATCGCCAACTCCCGCGGCCTGTCGAGCGACCCGCTGTTGAGCGCGGCGAAGCGGATACCGTTAGAGACCTACGACGTCCACTTCGCGACGAAGCAGAAGCTCAAACTGTGTGGAAATCAAATCTTCAACCCGACTTCAATGTGCGCATAATTGAACGGATTGCGCCGTACTCTTTGGCTGTGCTTCGAGAACTCGATGAGAGCAATCGATTCGTCCAAAAATCAACCGAATCGACTTCGATTTGATCGAGATAGAGAGTTCTGAAGTTTGGTGGGGACCCCCCAAACCAGTGGTTGATTTCCACACAGGCTCAACATCGTCCTCGAGCGCGCGGCCGAGTGGGCCGTCGTCAAGCACGTCCGCGCGCCGGCGGCCGGCGGCTCGCCGTCCGCCGCCGTCACGGAGGGCTCCGCGCTCGTCGCCGTCGACGGCGACTCGACGATGATCGCGCCCTACCAGGACACGATCAAGCGCCTCACGGGCTGGCAGCCGCCGCTCACGCTCACCTTCGCGCGCGCGCCCGTCCTCTCCGGCTGGCTCCACAAGCAGGCCCGGGGCCGCAGCGCGCGGACCGGCGGCGCGTCCGGCGCGAAGAACAACTGGAAGGAGCGCTACTTCGTGCTCAAGGAGTCGAAGCTGTCCTACTACACGTCGAAAGACGACGAGGAGTCGCTCAAGGACCGCATCCACCTCATGGGCTCCGTCGTGTCCCTCGTGCCCAACCAGGAGAGCGGCCGCCACTTCACGTTCCGCGTCGTCTCCGGCTGCGCCGTCCTCGTCATGCAGGCGACGACGGTGCAGGACATGCTCCTCTGGGCGACGACGCTCTACCACGGCATCGCCGTCGCGAACGGCGGCGGCTACCTCCTCGAGGCCGAGCGGCTCCGCGCGGCCGAGGCCGCCGAGGCGCGGCGGAAGCGCGACGAGCTCGAGGCCGCGCGCCTCGAGGCCGAGGCCCAGGCCGCGGCCGAGGCGGCCGCGCGGCGCGCCGAGGCCGAGGCGCGCGAGGCCCGGGAGCGGGCCGAGGCCGAGGCCGCGGCGCGCGCCGAGGCCGCGGCGCGCGCCGAGGCCGAGGCGACGCGCGCGGCGCTCGAGGCCGAGCGCCTCGCGGCCGAGGGCGAGGCCGACGCGGCGGCGCGCGCCGAGGCCGAGCGCGCGCGCGCCGAGGCCGAGGCCGCGCGCGCGCGCGCCGAGGCCGACGCGGCCGCCGCCGCGGCCGCGAGGCGCGACGAGGCCGCGCGCGCCGCGGCGCTCGCGGAGGCCGAGCGCTCGCGGGCCGAGGAGGCCGCGGCGCGGGCCGAGACCGACGCGGCGCTCGAGCGCGCGGCCGTCGAGGCCGCGGAGGCCGAGCTGAAGAGCGACCGCGCGTCGTCCGCGCCGCCGCCGCCCGCGGCCGAGGCGCCCGCGGCCATGGCCCTGCCGGCGCCGCCGGACGCCGCGGCGCCCGCGGCGCCCGCCGCGCCGCCGGACGACGCCGCGGCCGGCGACGACGGCGACGACGACGACGACGGCGGCGCCGCGGCGGCCGCGGACGCCGACGAGGTCGACCTCACGGCGCCCCTCGAGGAGGGCGAGCTCGACGCCGTCTTCCACGTCGTCCACGCGGACAAGGGCTTCCTCAACACCATGCAGTTCATCGCGCTGCTCCGCGCCATCGGCGCGTCGGCGGACGGCAACCTCAAGTTCGAGCTCGACCTCTTCCACGAGTTCGACGTCGAGGGCTCCGGCAAGCTCGAGAAGGCCGAGTTCACGCGCGGCTTCCAGAAGTACGTCGCGCGCCACGGCGTCGACAGCCCCCACGTCGCCGACATCATCCGCGGCGTCCGCCACTACAAGAAGCGCGGCACCGTCGAGCTCTGAGGGGCGCCCCCCCCTCCCCCGGGTGTGATTTTCTTTCTACAGCTCCTCGGACGGCGCCTCCTCCTTCTGCGGGAACGTGTAGGAGAGGAACGCGGTCCAGACGACGGACGTCGCGAGGACGACGTTGAGCTGGTGGCGCACGGGCGCGAAGCGGAAGTTGAGGTACTGGACGGGGATCCAGAAGGACCACTGCGCGACCATGGTCGGCCAGAGCCGGTCGCGGACGCGGTCGCACGCGGCGCTCGTCGTTTCGCCCTCCATCGTCGCCATGGCGAAGTGGTAGAGCGCGTTCGAGAAGTAGCCCCAGTAGACGAACTGCTCCATGACGAGCTTGACGAGGGGCACGCGGCCGCTCGGCACCTTGAGCCGCTGCACGAAGGACTCGAGGAACTCGTAGTGCACGTGCGCGATCGGCGCGTGGATGACGCACCCGAAGGTCACGGCCCGCGCGAGCCGCGGCGCGTCGACCGCGTCGTCGCCCTTGCGCGTCGCGGACTGGGCGACGACGTCGCCGAGGCCCCAGAGGCACGCGCCCGTGGCCTACACAGGGGGGCAGCGGTCGCGGTCGGCGCCGGCGGCGAGGCGGCGGCGCGCGCGCGCGCGCCGCGCCGGCTCGACGGGAAACGGAGCCGCGGCCGGCTCCGCGGGCGCGCGCGCGGCGGCGGGTCGCGCGCGGCGCCTCGGACGCCGGCGGCGCGCCATCTTCGTCGGCACGGGCCAGCCGACGAGGCACGTCTCGTAGCGCGCCGCGAGGCGCGCGGGCAGGGATGCCATGACCGGCTGGCTGCTTTTTTGCTGTCGGCCGCGGCGGCGCGGCGCGCAACGGCGACCCGCGCGCGGTCGGGGATCTGTGGTCGCGCTCCTGGCGGTGCGACCGGTGCAGCGCGCGGCGCGGGCGGTGGCTCGGTCGTGCGGCGCGGAACGGCAATTTAGGTAGCGGCGGCGAGGCGCGGCAGCAGCTGTGGAACACACAAACTAAAGGCAACACGCGGAACGGAAATGCAACATCATGCGCGACGCGCGGCTGTTCGAAACCTCGCTCGGCCTGCGCAAACCGGCGGCGACCCAGCGCCGACCGAAAGAGACCGCGAGCGGCCGGACTCGGCGGCGCCGCGCCTGAAGAAGCTTGCCGTCTACTACAAAACTTACTGCGCGGGCGGCGCGGGCGCGGGCGCGGGCTCGGGGAGCTTGAGGCGCTTCCGGAGGTAGGCGTCGAGGCTCGCGACGGAGAGGCACTTGCGGAACGTGTTCCGCTGGAGCGTCTCCGCGTGGGCCCGGTTGCCCTCGAGGAGGCGCTTCGCGTGCGCCTTGACGACGTCGACGTTGGCCCACCAGTTCGAGTAGCGCGGCGCGCCGCGCGAGGCCGCGCGCGTCACGGCGCCGTCCTTGCCCCGGGTCGAGCCGTCGTCGCGGGGGACGCCGCGCCGCTCGAGGTCGAGCAGGAGGTCGAGGTACTCGCCGAGGAGCGCCTCGGGCCGCCGGGGCGACGGGGCGAAGAGCGACGGGTCGCGGAGGAGCTGCTCCGCGACCATGACGCCCGCGGCGCCCGTCGCCGCGAGGTTCGCGGCGACGTCCGCCGAGGAGCGCACGTTGCCGTTCGAGAGCACGGGCACGCCCAAACCCGCGTCGACGAGCCGCCGGACGACGGCGAGGTCCGCGGCGCCGTCGCGCCGCGCGTCGACGCGGCCCCGCGTCCGCGCGTGGAGAGCCACGAGCCGCGCGCCCGCCGCGACGAGCTCGCGCGCGAACGCCTGGGCAGCAAAAGGGTGATTCAACGTCGCTTCAACGTGAGTGTTCCGCGCGCGCGCGTTCCGGAAAAAGCATCCACGCTTCGAGACCGTTCCGAGAGATGATCGCTCGTCCAAGAATTAGCCAAAACGAGTGGAAAATGGCCGAGATATGAGCCTTTGAAGTTGGGAATTTCGCTCTCTTTTGCTGCCCTGGCGAACGCCACGGTCCGCTCCGGCGACGGCGCCGCGCCCGCCGCGTCGTACTGGACGCGCAGCTTCACGGTCACCGCGAAGGTCTCGGGCACGGCCGCGGCGGCCGCGGCGACCATGGCGCGGCACAGCGCCCAGTCCTCCTGGAGCCACGCGCCGTAGCGGCCCTCCTTCGCGCGGAGCTGCGGGCAGCCGAGGTTGAGGTCCGCGCCGTCGGCGCCGAGCGCGCGCGCGCGCGCGCAGGCCGCCGCGAACGCCGCCGGCTCGTTCGCGCAGAACTGGACGACGAGCGGCCGGTCCCCGGCGTCCACGCCGCCGCCGAGCGCGTCGCGCGCGTACGCGTCGTCGCGCGCGAACCGCGCCGCCTCGAGCATCTCCGTGTAGACGAGGGTCGCGCCGTGGCGCCGGCAGAGCGACCGGAACGGCCCGTCGCACTGGCCGACCATGGGCGCCACGCAGCGGATCGGGTAGCGCAGGCGCAGGGCCGACGTGATGCGCACGTCCGCGCCGTCCAGCGCGGCCATCGGCGAGAGCGAGGCGCTCGAGAGCTAGGCGCGTGCGAGAGCTGTGCGCTTGGAACTATGCACAGCGTGCGAGAGCTAGGCGCTTGGAGCTACACGAGAGGCAGGCGCCGCGGTCTCCATGCTCGCCCAGTGCTCGATCAGGTGCAACAATCAGGGAGGTTTACCCTGGCAGCGCGCAACTTGTGACGGCAGCCCACGTCGCCTGGTTGTTCGCGTCCCGAACATCGTGGGCAACGCGCGCTCTGTGTTCGCACGGAGGCGAGCCGCTGCAACCGTCCCGACCGGGGCTGCTCCATCCATCGTGGGCAACGCGAGACAACATTCCACATGCGCCTCCAGCCCTTCGTCGAGCCCTTCGCGCTCCGGGCCCCGGACCGCCGCGGTCGGCTCCTGCGCCTCTTCGGCGTCGAGCGGCAGCACCTCGACTGGCGCATCTGCGCGGAGGCCGGGCGCGTCTGGCGCCGCGAGGCCGCGCCGGTCCTGTCGCCCGGCCGGGGCCTCTACGCGGCCGGCGACGTCGCCGCGGGCAGAGGCGTCGCGCTCTACCCCGGCGCGCACCTGCCCGGCGGCCGCGCGGGCCTGGACCTGGACACGCACGACGGCGCGCCCGCCGGCGCGCTCGACGCGTCGGCCGCGGAGTCGTCCGACCCGTCGCGCGCGGCCCACCTCGCGCGAGCGCCCCGCGGGGGCGCGGCGCCGAACGTCGCCGCCGCGGCCTTCCGCTGGCGCGACGTCTTCCTCGGCGACGACGAGGCGCCGTGGGGATCCTCAGAGT
>NW_008705575.1:33010-45601 GCF_000186865.1 Aureococcus anophagefferens
GCGGAGACCGGGCACCTGCCAGCCCACGGAGAAGGCCGTCTGCTGCAGGACGGCGCCGACGCCCTCCTCGGAGACGTCGCGCTTCATATAGCTGTCCGCGAGGGCGTCGTCGAGGGCGTTCGCCATATTGTTGCTCGGGGTCGGCCCGGCGCGTCGGTCGCGGCCGGGAGAGCCCGATGAGCACGGCCCAGCGTCGGCGGCCGGAGCTGGATTGAGCCAGAGGAGCCGGCTTCTTGTGGAAAACAGCGACGCTTTCACTTGGGGCCGCGAGAACGTTCCCGCCCGTCGCGCGCGCGCGCCCCATGGCCTACCCGCTGGCCCGCGTCTGGGACGAGCCGCACGCCTGCGTCAACGTCTGCGGCGTCGTGCTCAGCATCCGCGACGAGATGACCGCGAAGCAACTGAAGCGCCGCCTCGAGCTCGAGCTCCGCGACGGGACGCACGCCGTCACCTGCGTCTTCTGGGGCGCCGCCGCCGAAGCAACGGCGACGACCGTCGCGCGGCTCGACGTCGTGAGCGTCGACGTGCGCGACGCGGCGCGCGACGGCGCGGGGCTCGCGTGCCAGTGCCGGTCCGCGGCGCGCGTGCGGTGGCGCTTCGCGGCCGGCGCCGCGGCGCCGCCGGGCGGCCACGTCGGCCGCGCGGTCGCCTGGGCCGTCCAGGCCTACGCGCGCGACGTCGCGGCGCTCCGCGCCGCGGCCGCCCGGCCGGCGGCGGCGCCCGCGGCGCCGCCGGAGCCCGCGGCGCCGCGCGGCGCGACGGCGGCGACGGCGTGCTCCGTCGCCGAGGCCGTCGACGCGCTCCGGCGGCCCGCGAACGCGCTCTTCGTCTCCGGCGCCCTCGGCGCGATCCTCGGCAAGCGGTCCCGCGACGACCTCGCGGCGGCAGACGACGCGGACGTGGCCCGGGAGGTCCGCCGTGGCGGCCTCACGTTCCGCGTCGACGGCGCCGACGGCGCGAGCCTCGAGTGCCGCGCGGCGCCGCCCGTCGCCGCCGCGTTCCTCGGCTCCGACGACCCGGACGACGCGACCCTCGCCGCGCGCTACCGGACCCTCCGGGGCCTCTCGTCGGACCGGCCCCACGTGCTCCTCCTCGCGCGGCGCGACGGCGACGACGCGCCGACGCTCCTCCGCGCGGAGCTGCTCCGCGGCGGGGTCCCCTAAGCATGTCTGAAGTCTACTTTCCTTGAAGCCTTAGGCGGGGTTCCTTTCCCGGCGGCCTAAGCTGAAGTGTGAAGCCAAGGCCGCCGTTGAACATCAAGTGCATTTTCGGGGTTATCAAGTTCTGAACGATGATGCTCACCCGTGTCGCACGCAGCCCACCGCCGATGCTGAGCCGCCGCCTGGGCAGCGCGGCGCCGCCGGGGAAGCAGCTCGCCTGCGCGGGCTGCGCGGGCATGTTCCCCTACATGCTCGGCGTCGTCGCCGCCATGCAGGACGACTTCGGCGACGCCCTGCGTACCGAGGTTTGCGCCGTCGGCGGCGCCTCCGCCGGGACCTTTGGGGCGCTGCTCCTCGCGACGGGCGTCTCCGCGCGCGCGCTCCACGAGGACGCGCACCTCGCGCTCGTGGCGCGCGTCCGCGCGGACGGCGGCCCGTTGTTCCGATGGAACGATAGAGTGTTCGACGCGTTCCTCGCGTACCTCGACGACGTGGCGCCGGCGGCGCACGCTACCGCGTCGGGCCGGCTCCACGTGTCCCTGAGCGAGGTCACGTTGCGCGGCGTGACGCCCAAAAAGCGGTCGGCGTTCGCGTCGAACGCGGACCTCGTCGACGACATGATCGCCTCGAGCTTCGTGCCCTTCAGGGCAGCACAAGGGTGATTCAACGTCGCTTCAACGTGAGTGTTCCGCGCGCGCGCGTTTCGGAAATAGCACCCACGCTTCGAGGCCGTTCCGAGAGATGATCGCTCGTCCAAAAATCAGCCGAAACGAGCGGAAAACGACCGAGATAGGAGCCTTTGAAGTTGGGAATTTCGCACCCTTTTGCTGCCCAGGTGCCCTTTGCGTACGGCGCGCGGCCGCCCTTCGCCTTCCACCGGTCGCGCGTCGACGGCGGGCTCTACGTCGACGCGTCGGTGCAGGACCCGAAGCCCACGCCGCGGCCCGTCGACGCCTGCCCGCGCCTCGTGCTCCACCACCGCATGTTCCGCCGCGACCTGCCGTTCCTCGCGCCCATCTCCGACGACGCCGCCGTCGTCGACGCGCGGTTCCACATGGGCCACGACGACGCGAAGCGGGGCCGCGACGTCTTCGCGGCCTTCCTCGGCGCGTGAGGAGTAAGGGGGACGCCCGAGCAACCTGCGCCTTCAACTTCAGTTTGGTGAAGTTTTGGAGCAGGAAGCGTCGTCGGAGGCCTCCTCGGCGTGGCCCAGGCTCTGCGGGCGACGCGCGCGCGCCGCGGAACCATGGCCGAGGCCGACGAGGTCGAGGTCGAGTGCGCCATCTGCAAGGACAACCTGCTGGAGGACCCGGCGAGCGCCGTGATTTTCAACCCCTGCACGACCTGCGACGTCCTCTACTGCCGGGCCTGCCTCGAGAAGAACATGTCCGAGTACAGCAACATGTGCCCCGTGTGCCGCACGAAGGTGCGCATCACGCGGTCCATGACCGTCGTCGTCGACGGCGCGGACCGGCTCCGCGCGCACGCGGCGCGCGAGCGGGCGACGGCGCGGCCGAGCGAGCCCGTGCGGCGCGCGCCGGGCCAGGGCGAGCTCGCCCTCGCCTGCGTGGATCAAGCGTACATGAGGCGGCGGGCGGAGGAGGACGACGAGGCCGCGTCCCTGGCGCTCGTCGCGTCGTTCGCGGGGGGCGGGCCGCCGCCGGCGCCGGCCGACGACGAGCCCGACGACGCGACGAAGGCGCTGCTCGCGGAGTACGCCGCGGAGGAGCGGGCGGCGCGGGAGGCGAAGGAGCGGGCCGACGCGCAGCGCGCCGCCGACGAGAAGCTCGCGCGCGACCTCGCCGAGGCCGACCGCGCGGCCGCGCGGCGCGACGCGGCGCCGGAGCCCAAACGGTCGTCGCCGCGGGGCCGGAAGCGCGGCGCCGCGGCCGCGCCGGCGCCGGCGGCGACGACCGAGGACCTCGAGGCCTTCTTCCGGGGCAAGCGGCCGCGGCCGGACGACGGCGACGGCGAGCGGCCGCGGCGCGCGCCGCCCGACGCGCGGGACGTCGTCGAGATCGACGACAGCGACGACGGCAGCGTCATCGCCTAAACACCCTATCTCCTTGCTTAGACGTTGAAGCGGAAGAGCATGACGTCGCCGTCCTTGACGACGTACTCCTTGCCCTCGGCGCGCACGAGGCCCTGCTCCTTGGCGACCTTCTCGTCGCCCGCGGCGACGAGCGCGTCGTAGGCGACGGTCTCCGCCTTGATGAAGCCGCGCTCGAAGTCGCCGTGGATGACGCCCGCGGCCTGGGGCGCGCGCCAGCCGTCGACGATGGTCCAGGCGCGCGTCTCCGTCGGGCCCGACGTGTAGTAGGTGATGAGGCCCAAAGCGTCGTACGCGGAGCGGACGAGCGCGCGGAGGCCGCAGGCCTCGAGCGACACGCCGAGCGCGTCGAGGAACTCGTCGCGGTCCTCGGCCTCGAGCGTGACGAGCTCCGACTCGACCTGCGCCGACACGACGACGACGGTCTCGCCCGTCTCCGCGGCTTTCGCGCGGACCTTCTCGACCATCGCGTTGCCCTCGGCCAGATCGTCGTCGGCGACGTTGCACGCGTAGATGACGGGCTTGATGGTCAACAGGTTCAACCCCTTGACGGCCTCGAGCTCCTTGTCCTCGAGGGCGACGTCGCGCGCCTGCGTGCCCTCGTCGAGCGCCGCGGCCAATTTGTCGAGCGCGGGGATCTCCTCCGGCGGCGCCTGTGTGCAAATCAACCAGTGAGCTGGGACGTCGGGGCCAAACTTCAGAATTCTCTAGCTCGGTCAAATCGAAGTCGATTCGGCTGATTTTTGGACGAATCGATTGCTATCAGCGAGTTCTCGAAGCACGGCGGAAGTGCTCGTGTCAAAACATTCGAATACGCGCACATTGAAGTCGGGTTGAAGATTTGATTTGCACACAGGGCGGCGCCTTGCCCGTCTTCGCGTCCTTGCCCGCGCGCTCCCGGCGCTTCTCGACCTGGGCCAGGTCGCTCAACGCGAGCTCGAGCTCGATGACGTCGACGTCGCGCAGGGGGTCGATGGACCCGTCGACGTGGATCACCTGTGTGGGAATCGACCACTGGTTGGGCTATTCCAGCCAAAACTTCAAACCTCTCGAGCTCGGTCGAATCGAAGTCGATTCGGCTGATTTTTGGACGACTCGATCGCTCTCGTCGAGTTCTCGAAGCAGAACCGAAGGGCTTGCGTCGAAGCGGTCGCATAATCTCACATTGAATTCGGGTTGGGGCTTTGATTTCGGCCCCGGGGATCACGTTCTCGTCGTCGAAGCAGCGGACGACGTGGACGATCGCGTCGCACTCGCGGATGTTCGCGAGGAACTGGTTCCCCAGGCCCTCGCCCTTGGACGCGCCCTTGACCAGGCCGGCGATGTCGACGAACTCGAGGCTCGTCGCGACCGTCTTCTCGGAGTCGTGGATGTCCGAGAGCGCGGCCAATCGCGCGTCGGGGACCGACACGACGCCCACGTTGGGCTCGATGGTGCAGAAGGGGTAGTTCGCCGCCTCGGCGTTGACGTCCTCCGTCAGCGCGTTGAAGAGCGTGCTCTTGCCCACGTTGGGCAGGCCGACGATGCCCGTCTTCAGGCCCATGGTGATCGTGCGGCCGCGCCGGAAGCTCGGGCGGGCCGACGGCCGCAGCCCGCGCGCGACGGCAGCGAGCATCGCCAGGGCGCGCCAAGGACTCATGCGCGGGAGTGGTTTGGAAGGTGCGCGGGCCTGTGCGCGCGGGCGCGGCGACGTGACGCAGTGCTTGGTGGCACACACTGCAATCGATGAGGGCGGACGGCTTCGACGGCTTCGGCGCCGTGCATCATCGGCCAGCATCGCCCATCTCGTCGGCGGTGTTCGCGTCGCGCGAGGCCGCCCACGTCCCCGCCGACGACCACCAGCCGTCAGCTTCGTCGCCGGGCCTGGTCGCGTCGGCCAGCGCCGCCGCGTCGCCGAGAACTCGTCGTCCGCGCGGCCACAGCCGCCGCAGCCAGCATGAAGGTCCGCCAGCACACGCTGCCCGTGCTGCAGAACCTGCTCAAGCGCGACCCGCCGGCGTACAAGGAGGAGTTCGAGGCCATCTGGCGCCAGTACCTCAGCGAGCTCGAGGTCTTCAAGCTCCGGTCCGCGGAGGGCGAGGCCGCGCCCGGCCGCCTCGCCAAGGACGGCGACGAGAAGCGGCTCGCCGAGCTCGCGACGTTCGTGAGCCACACGTGCAAGCACTACGACTTCGCCGCGCAGCGCTTCGGGCCCCAGCTCTGCCGCCTCCTCAAGGACCGCTGCGTGGGCCTCGCGCCCGAGCTCCGCCTGAGCCTCGTGCAGGCGTGCGTTTTAGCGCGGTCCAAGGGCCTCCTCGACCCCGTGGAGCTGCTCGAGCTCTGCTTCGAGCTGATCCGGCGCGTGCGCGACCGCGCGCTCCGCGACGAGCTCCGGACGCACGTCGTCAACGACGTCCGCCGCTGCGCGCGCGGCGGCGGCGAGTCCAAGGGGTCGCAGCAGGCGTTGATGAAGAAGTTCCAGCGCTGCCTCTTCTTCCACTGCGGCGACGCCTCCCGCGAGGGCAGCGACAAGTCGGCCAAGGTCGCGCTCGACGCCGTCGTCGACCTGTACGGCCGCGGCGTCTGGACGTGCGCGCCCACGGTGAACTGCGTGGGCCGCGCGTGCGTCGACGACCGGAGCAAGCTCGCGTGCACGGCCATCCACTTCTTCCTGGGCATCGAGCAGTCGCCCGTGCTCGACGAGCTGGATTCGGACGACGAGGACGCGCGCGACGCGGGCAAGGCGTCCGACGCGATAAAAAAGGGCCGGCGCGACGTCGACGTCCACAAGCACTCGAAGAAGACGCGGAAGCGCGAGCGCGACACGAAGAAGCAGCTCAAGCGCGTGAAGAAGCTCGCGCGCGACGCGACGGACCGGACCCGCGGCGACAGCAAGCCCGTGTTCCCCGCGATCGCGCTCCTCGACGACCCCCACAAGCTCTGCGAGCGGCTGCTGGCGCGGCTCCGGGCGCAGAAGGACAAGTTCGAGATCCGCGTGGCCATGATGGATTTGATTTCGCGCGTCGCGTGCGCGCACAAGCTCGCGCTGCTGCCGTTCTACTCCTACGTGCAGCGCTACCTCACGGCGCACCAGAAGGACGCGCCGAAGCTGCTGGCCGTCTTCGCCCAGGCCTGCCACGACCTCGTGCCGCCGGACGAGCTCGTCGCGGCCGCGCGGAAGATCGCCGACGCGTTCGTGAGCGAGCGGAACGCGCCCGAGGCCATGGCGCTCGGCATCAACGCGCTCCGCGAGGTCGCGGGCCGCTGCCCGGCGCTGTTGGACGAGCCGGAGATGCTGGGCTTCGTCCGCGACCTCGCGGCCCACGCGAAGCACCGCGACCGGTCCGTCGTCGTCGCCGCGCGCGGCTGGATCAACGTCGTCCGCGAGCACTACCCCGCGCTGCTCCACAAGAAGGACCGGGGCCGCGCGCACGCGGCGTCGACGCGCGAGCCGGCGAAATACGGCGCGGCGACGGCGGCGACGGCCGTCGAGGGCGAGGAGCTCCTGCGGGCCTACGAGCGCGGCGACCTACCGGAGGACTTTGACGACGCGGTCCGCGAGTGCGACGGCGTCGGCGAGGGGGTCAAGGACGACGACGGCGCCGGCTGGGTCGACGTCGACGACGACGACGGCGGCGCGGAGGAGGACGGCGCGGATGACGACGACGAGGAGGAGGAGGTGGAGGACGACGACGGCGACGACGACGGCGACGACGAGGAGGCGGGCGAGGACGAGGACGACGGCGAGGAGGACGACGAGGACGACGGCGAGGGCGGCTGGGAGGAGGCGTCGGACGACGACGACGACGGCGAGGACGGCGACGAGGGCTGGCAGGACGCGTCCGACGACGGCGAGGCGGCGGCGCCGGCGGCGAAGAAGGTGCGGTTCGACGCGCCCGAGACCGCGGCCGAGGCCGCGGCGGCGGCCGCGCCGCCGCCGGGCCACCGCATCTTCTCCGACGACGACTTCGCGCGCATCCGCCTGCTCAAGGCGCGCGCGGCGGAGCTCCGCGCCGCCGGCGGCCGCGCGGGCGCGTCGGGCCAGGGCTTCCTACAGTCGAACGACATTTTGCCCGACGCGGTCAAGCGGAAGACGTCCGTCGAGGAGCGCAAGGCCCAGAACGTCCTCGACCGCGAGCAGTACCAGCTCAAGACCCACGCGGGCGGCAAGACGAACACGGAGAAGCGGCGCACGAAGAACTACCTCATGGTCCAGAAGAAGAAGGCGCGGACCAACGGGCTCAAGAAGCGGACGCGCGGCGCGCCCAAGGAGCAGCTCAAGCGCGACAAGCGCAAGCGCCGCCGCCTCTAGGGCGCGCCCCTTTTCCTGCCCGCGTGGCCGTAAGCCCCGCGCTTTCCGCGATATGTGCTCATTTCGGATCGCTGAAATCTCGCCACAAAATTTTGGACGACGATGGCGAGCGTGAATTATGCCGACGAGGCGGGCTTGACCAAGGCGAATCCCTGGGACGGTGCCGATTCGGACGGCGTCCTCGCGGCGGCGTTGCGGGCCTCCACGTTACAAGAGCTCGGCGGGGCGCCGCACGTGAGCTGCTGTCCGACGGGCACGCTCGAGTTCGCCGGCGGGTCGAGCGAGGCGTGCCGCGGCGCCGTGGAGGCGACGGTGGCGGCGCTGGCGACGGCGATGTCGACGCGGCCGCCGCGGTTCCTCGTGCTCTACGGGAGCCTCCGCGCGGCGAGCTACTCGCGGCTCCTCGCTCTCGAGGCGGCGCGCCAGCTCGCCAAGTACGGCGCCGCGGCCAGGGTCTTCGACCCCGCGGGCCTGCCCCTCTTCTCCCAGGACGCGGGCGGCGACGACGCCAAGGTCCTCGAGCTCCGGGCGCTGGTGCGCTGGTGCGAGGGCATGGTCTGGTGCAGCCCCGAGGTCCACGGCACGTTCAGCGCCGTCTTCAAGAACCAGGTCGACTGGATGCCGCTGAGCGAGGGCGCGGTCCGGCCGACGCAGGGGAAGACGCTCGCGGTCATGCAGGTCGAGGGCGGGTCCCAGTCGTTCAACACGGTCTGCGCGCTCCGCGTCCTCGGGCGCTGGATGCGCTGCGTCGTCGTGCCGAACCAGGCGTCGATCCCCCGCTGCCACGCGGAGTTCGCCGGCGGCGCGCTCAAGCCGGGCCCTGCGCGCGACCGCGTCGTCGACGTCGTCGACGAGCTCTTCAAGTTCACGCTCCTCGTCCGCGACCAGTCGCCCTACCTCGCGGCGCGCTACTCCGAGGTCGCCGCGGCCGTCCGGCGCCACCTCGACGACACGGCCGCGCCCCTCGACCCCGCGGCCCTCGGCGCGCTCTTCGCCGCCGGGGCCGAGGACGCCGCGCGCGGCGTCGTCGTCCTCGACGTGCGCTCGGAGAAGGAGCGCGCCGAACACGTCGGCGGCGAGCCCGTCGACGGGTCCGTCCACGCGCCGCTGAACGTCGACGGCCAGCCGCAGAGCGCGCACGAGACCCTCGCCGACGAGTTCCGCGCCAAGCTCGAAGACGCGGGCGTGCGCCTGGGGGACCTCGACGCGGCGACGGCGACGTTCGTCGCGCACTGCGCGCACCCGGGCGTCGCGCGGGGCCGCGGCGCCCGCGCCGCGGCCATCCTGCGCGCGCTCGGCTTCCCGCGCGCCCACAACGGGGGCCACGCGGACAACGTGCGCGACGGGCTCGCCGCCGCGGTCTCCATGTAGCGCGAGCACGCCCCTCTCACAGGCTCGAGTTAAGACAATGGCATGATTTAAAAATTAGTACCTGTCTTTCTTCCGGCGCTTTTTAGCGATGCGTCCTAGAGAAACGACGCGATGGCGGCCTTGATGTCGCCCGGGGCCGATTTGAATTCCGGGACGCGGTCGCGGAGCAGCTTGGCGACGACCAGCGCGGCCTTGCGCTTGGCGGCGACGCCCGCATTCCGCATAACCGACCGGTTGTTGACGGTCACGCGGCCGCCGCGCGCGAGCTCGACGAGCGCGTCGAAGCCGACGGCCACCGCGATCGCGACGGCGTTGGCGTCGTTGTTGCGCGCGAGGCAGAACAGCGCCCCCGCGGCCTGCAATTCGGCGAACGGGCCTCCGTCGCGCAGGACCTTGACGAGCGCCGCGATGCCGCCGGCCTCGACGACCAGGACCTGGTTGTTGGCGTCCAACGCGACGTTCGCCAACGCCATCGCGGCCGCAGATTTGACCTCGGCGCTGCCGACGCGCAGGAGGTGGACGAGCGGCGGGACGCCGCCGGCCTCGGCGATGAGGACCCGGTTGGCGTCGTTGGCGTACGCGAGGTCGCCCAGCGCCCGCGCAGCCCACGCCTTCGCTGCGTTGGCGTCGTTGGCGTACGCGAACGCGAGGTCGCCCAGCGCCCGCGCAGCCCACGCCTTCGCTGCGTCGTCGCCCTCGCGCAAGGCGCGGACCAGCCCCTCGATCTCCGCCATGCTTGACCCCTTGGACCGAAACGCCGATGTTGTTTCCCACTGCTTGCACATAAAATTGCCACACGCAGGAGTGATGGCGCATCGACGCCTGGTCGCCGTGGCGGCCATCGCTGGTTGCGCCGCAGAGAACGCCTGGCCGCGGTTCTCCGCGATCGCCGACTTCCCGACGGACGGCGCGCACGGCCGCCTCGCGGCGAACTGGGCCGTCACGGGCGACGGCTGCGACGCCGAGCAGACCTTCCTCGACGAGGTCCTCGCGGCGCGGTCCGGCGCCCTCGCGAGCGGCGCCGCGGCGACGATCCTCGGCATCGGCGAGGCCTGCGAGGTCGTCTGCCTCGCGGTGGGCGCGCCCGTCGCGCTGGCCGGCGCCGCGGCGACGCTCCGGCGCCACGGCGGGCGCGAAGCGTCCGAGGCGCTCGCCGACTGGTTCGCGCGCGACTGCGCGCACGCCGAGGTGGGCTGGCTCACCTACGGCGACCCGGCGACGCTCTACTGGGTCGCGCCGGAGACGCGGGAGCGCGTCTGGCAGGCGGACCTCATCGCGGGCGAGAGCCACACGCACTGGCGGACCGCGCTGCTAGGCCACGAGTTCGTCGCGGTCGACGCGGCGACGGGCGCGGACGTCGCGTCCTTCGCCGTCGCCCACGACGCCGTCCACGTGCTGTCGCCGCGGCCGCGCGCGACGAGCGACGAGGCCGAGGACTACTGGGCCGCGAAGACCGAGAGCACGTTGCGGTACGAGGAGCGGCGCTCCGATAAAGTCAAGCGGTCCTGGACGCGCCACGGCTTCGAGAAGGCGAGCCTGCCCGACGACTTGTGGGCCGACGTGGCGACGTACTGGTTCAACAACCGCCACGCGCTCTCCTTCGAGGAGTGGGACGGGAAAGGAGCGTACGTGAACTGGTGGGAGGCGCCGCCGTCGATGTGCTACCTGCCCTTCGGGCTGAAGGGCCGGTGGCACGACGCGATCCAGGTGCTCGTCGAGGCCTGGCTCGGCGGGGCCGTCGAGCTCGAGAAGACGGACCTCTACGGCATCCGGTCCTACCCCCGGGGGTCGCGGTTGCTACCGCACGTCGACCGCGAGTCGACGCACGCGGCGTCCGTCATCGTCAACGTCGCCCAGTACGGCGTCGACGAGCCCTGGATGCTCCACATCAAGGACCTGGAGAGCGGCGAGTTCGTCGACGTGCCCCAGCGGCCGGGCGAGATCGTCTTCTACGAGTCGGCGAAGTGCCTCCACGGCCGGCCCGAGCCCTTCCGAGGCGAGGGCTACGTGAATTTGTTCGCGCACTACCGCCCCAAGGGGCGGCCGGAGTGGTACCACGAGCAGAACCCGGACGGCTACGTGCCCCTGGACCGGGCGCCGGACCGGCGCCCGCCCGCGGACCTCGGCGACGCCGGCGAGCAGGGGGACGTCCACCCCGCCTCCGCGCCGCGCGGCGCGACGGCCGCGCCCGCGCCGCGCGGCCGCGGCGACGACGACGACGAGCCCGGCGACTGGCGCGCCATGGCCGAGGAGCTCCGGCGGCCCGAGCCCCGCGCGCGGCGCCGCGCCGTCGCGACGCCGCGCGACGCCGCGCCGCGCGCCGCGCGCGGCGCGGGCCGGGAGCGCCGCGGCGACCGCTACGTCCATGCGCGCAAGCTCCGGAGCCTCTGGCGGCGCGTCGCCGGCGACGCGGCGTCGCTCGTCGCCCTCGGGTGCTGCGGCGCGGCGCTCGCGCGCCGGCGCCGCCGGCGCCGCCGCGCCGGACGGCGCCGCGTTCCCGCCGGCCGTGCGCGACGCGGTCGCGCGCGACGCGCCCCGGCCCCTCGAGGCCTGGCTCCGCGTCGCCAGGTCGCCGGACCTGCGCGGCGCCGACGGCGCGCGGGCGTTGGACGTCGCCGCGGCGCGCGGCGCCGCGGCCGCGGCGAAGCTCCTGCTCCGCGCGGGCGCGGACCCGGACCTGCCGCACGGCCGCAGCGGCGACGCGCCGCTCCGCGTCGCCGCGGCCAAGGGCTTCGGCGCCGTCGTCGAGGTGCTCCTCGACGGCGGCGCGGACCCGGACGCGCGCGACGCCGGCGGCCGCGACGCGAAATTCCACGCGACGGCCGCGCGCAACGCGGGCTGCGGCATCCTCGTCTCCAAGGCGCGCGCGGCCCGGGCGCGGGCGGCGCGGGGCGCCGAACACGGGCGCCGCCGCCTCGCGCGCGACGACGAGGTCTAGGCTGCGAAACGTAAATTTTAGGTATAAAAAGTCACTATACCCGCACCTTGCCCTGCACCGTATTGCAGTTTTTGCCCGGCACCGATGGGCAGCGCGTGAAAGGGATGCGCTAGCCATGGGCCTCTGGCCGAAGCCCAAACACAAGGCCCCGGCGGCGCCGTCCGGGGCGCGGTCCGCGGCGCCGCTTGGCGCGTCCTTCGGCGACGAGGCGCCGCGCGTGGGTAAGAAGGCCGAGCCGCCGGCGCCGCGCGAGCCCTACGTGCCCCTGGAGCTCGCGGCGCGGCGCCTGGACCAGCTCCAGGGCGACGCGGCGAACTTCCGCGAGACGCGGCTCCTCGAGCTCGAGGATTTGGGGGGCCGCATGGGCGAGGCGCAGGCCGCCATCGGGGCCGCGTACGAGGCGCACTACGCCGCGTACGTCGCGGACGTCCGGCAGGCGGCCCGGACGCGGTCCGGCGCCCAGGCGCGGCTCGCGGGGGAGCGCGTGGCGCTGCTCCGGGCCTGCGCCGCCGCCGAGGCCGCGCGCGAGGCCGCCGCGCGCGCCGCGCTCGGAGCGGTGTCGGCCGCGCTCCGCGCGGCGGCCGCGCGGACGGCGGCGGCCGCGCTGGACCGCGAGGCCCGGGGCGGCGCGCTGCGCCTCGCGTGCGCGGGGGCACTGGCCTGCGGCGCCCTCGCCGCGGCGACGGCCGCCGGCGCGGCCGCGGGCGCCGCGGCCGCGGCGGACCGCGCGGCCGCGGCGGCCGCGGCCGCGCCGGCGGCCGTCGACGCGGAGAGGGCGCCG
>NW_008705575.1:46599-48710 GCF_000186865.1 Aureococcus anophagefferens
CGCGAAGCGGCTCAAGGCCCAGCTCACGGCGGCGCTCCAGGCGAACGCGGCCATGCGGTCCGAGCTCGCCCAGCTCCAGGCGGACGTCAGCCTCGTCGCGACGGCGGCGACCGACGACTCGCTCAAGGCCGCGAGCCGCGACGACCTCGAGCGCGCCGCGCGCGCGTCGGCGTTGCAGGCGGAGCACACGCACGAGGAGCTCGCCAAGGCCCAGCAGATGATCACGGCGCTCAAGGCGCGGACCAAGGACCTCGAGTCCCGGCCCGTCGGCGACGCGTCGGGCGACGCCGCCGCGACCGACGAGCTCGACGCCGCGCGCGACGAGGTCAACCGGCTCCGCGAGGCCGCGGAGCGCCTCGAGGCGTCCGTCGAGCGCGAGGAGCGGCGGTCCGCCGACGCCGAGGCCCGCGCGCACGGCCTCGAGGCGCGGAACGAGGCCCAGGCCGCGGCGCTCGAGGCCGCGGCGCGCCACGCGGACGAGGCCGCGAAGGTCGCGGAGCTGAGCGACCAGCTCCTCGAGGCCCGGGCCGCGCTCGCGGCGTCCGCGTCGCCCGCGGCGTCCGCGGCGCCCGCGGGCCCCGCGCCCGCGGACCTCGAACAGGCCAAGACCCTCGCGCGGGCTGTCGGCCGGTCCATGAAGGAGTCCGTCGTGAAAGGCACGGCGTTGTGGAAGGGCGGCAAGCGCGCGGAGTGCTGCGCGGCGTACAAGGCCGCGGCGAAGGACGCGCTCGCGAAGCTGCCGGCGGGTGTGGACGCGGCCTGGGTCGTCAACGGCGACGACCTCCTCGCCAAGGCGCGGCCGCTGTTGGAGGCCGCGCTCCGCGACTCCGAGAGCCAGACGGCCGCGCGCGGCAGGGCAGGAAAAGAGTGCGAAATTCCCAACTTCAAAGGCTCCTATCTCGGTTGTTTTCCACGCGTGTTGGCTGATTTTTGGACGAGCGATCATCTCGCGGAACGGTCTCGAAGCGTGGGTGCTGTTTCCGAAACGCGCGCGCGCGGAACACTCACGTTGAAGCGACGTTGAATCACTCTTGTGCTGCCCAGGCGCGCGGCGCCGTCGCGCTCCGCAAGGCCTTCGACAAGGTCATGGAGCACCTCGCCGTCGTCATCCGCGCCGACGCCGCGAGCGCCGCGCCGCCCGCGGCGGCCGCCGCGGCGGTCGCGGCGCCGGGCGGCGGCGGCGACGTCGCGCGGCTCGCGGCGGAGCTCGACGCTGTGTGGGAATCAACCACCGGTTTGGGGGGTCCCCACCAAACTTCAGAACTCTCTATCTCAATCAAATCGAAGTCGATTTGGCTGATTTTTGGACGGATCGATTGCTCTCGTCGAGTTCTCGAAGCACAGCGAAAGTGTCTGGTCCAAATCGTTCGATTACGCGCACATTGAAGTCGGGTTGAAGATTTGATATCCACACAGGCTCGACGCCGCGCGCGCGGAGTGCGGCCGCCTCGGCGCGCTCGTCGCGGAGACGCGGTCCACGGCCGACGCCGGCGCCGGCGACGGCGACGAGGCCTACGCGGCGCGCGTCGCCGAGGACCGCGCGCGCGCGCGCGCGGCCGAGGACCGCGCCGCGGAGCTCGAGCGCGAGGTCGAGCGGCTCTCCGCCGCGCCGGCCGCCGGCGCGCCCGGCGCGGGCGCCAGGGGCGGCGACCCCGCCGCGGCGCGCAAGCTCGCGGCGGCGACCAAGGACCTGCGCGCGGAGCAGGCCAAGGTGCGCCGCCTCGAGGACCAGCTCAGGAAGGGCGGCGGCGCCGCCGCGGCCGCGCCCGGCGGCGACCCCAAGGCGCTCAAGCAGCTCGAGAAGAAGCACAAGAAGGAACTCGACGAGCTCAAGAAGGCGGCGGACAAGGACCAGCGCAAGGCCGCGGGCGAGCTCAAGCGCGTCGGCAAGGAGCTCGAGAAGGCCGCGGGCGAGCTCGACGCGGCGAAGAAGGAGCGCGACGCGGAACCTCGAGGCGCTCACGTCGAACCTCGACGAGCTCCGGACCAAGGCCGCCCGCGTCGACGACCTCGAGACGAGCCACGCGGAGCTCCTCGCGACGACGGCCGACGCGGAGGCCAAGTACAAGACGGAGCTCGCGCTGCGCAAAAAGTACTGGAACATGATGGAG
>NW_008705575.1:49011-68540 GCF_000186865.1 Aureococcus anophagefferens
CGACAACCCGGAGCTCCGGGGCATCACGCCGCGCGCGATCCACGCGCTCTTCGACGAGGCGCAGAAGATGGCCCACCAGTGCACGGTGACCGTGCGCACCTACTTCCTCGAGCTCTACAACGACGGTTTGGTGGACCTCTACCACGTCCTCGACAACCCGGGCAGCCGCGCGGCGCCGCCGAAGCTCGACGTCAAGCTCGACGCGAAGAAGATGGTCTTCGTCAAGAACGCCGTCGTCAAGGACGCGGCCTCCGCCGACGAGCTGCTGAACCTCTTCGAGGCGGGCAACGCGAAGCGGCACGTCGGGGCCACGAAGATGAACGCGGAGTCGTCGCGGTCCCACTCCATCTTCGCGATCTTGGTCGAGGTCTACAACCGGACGACCAAAAAAACGTCCGTGGGCAAGCTGAGCCTCGTGGATCTGGCGGGCAGCGAGCGCGCGGACAAGACGGGCGCGACGGACGAGCGGCTCAAGGAGGCGCAGAACATCAACAAGTCGCTGAGCGCGCTCGGCGACGTGATCTCCGCGCTGTCCACGGGCGAGAAGTTCATCCCCTACCGCAACAACAAGCTCACGCTCGTCATGCAGGATTCCCTGGGCGGCAACGCGAAGACGCTCATGTTCGTCAACATCTCGCCCGCGGACTACAACGCGGACGAGACCGTGACGTCGCTGACCTACGCGTCCCGCGTCAAGCTCATCAAGAACACGGCGAACAAGAACGCGGAGTCCGAGGAGGTCGCCCAGCTCAAGGCCATCATCAAGAACCTCAAGGCCGGCGGCACGGGCGAGGTCGCGGGCGCCGACGTCCTCCTCTAACTGTGTTTTAGTCGGGCCGCTCCGCGGCGCGGAACGCGGCGAAGCGCGGCGGCTCGGGCGCGTCGACGTCGACCGCGGCCGTCGCGGCCGTCGCGGGGAGTTGGAGCCGCCGCGCGAAGAGGAGGAGGCCGCCCGGGTCCCCGCGCGCCGCGACGCGCGGCATGTAGCGCCGGTCGCCGGCGATGGGCGCCCCCAGGATCGCGCGCGAAATGCTTGCGGAGCTGGTGCTTGCGGCCCGTGACGGGCTCGAGCCGCACCGTGGCGATCTCGCCGTGCGACTTCGACGGGTCGCGGCGGAGCACGGCGTAGCGCGTCGTCGCGGGCTTGCCGTCGACGGGCGCCTCGATCGTTCCGCCGTCGCGCGCGAGGCGCCCGCAGACGACGGCGACGTACTCCTTGCGGACCGACCGGGCCGCGAAGGCGCCGCAGAGCGCCGCGACGGCGTCGCGCGTCGCGCCGAAGCAGACGAGGCCGCCCGTCTCCGCGTCGAGGCGATGGCAGGGCTGCGGGCACGTGAGCCCGCCCGGCGACCGCTCGAGCTTGAGGAACGCCGCGTGGCCGAAGTCGCGCGTGCTCACGCCCGCGGGCTTCTCGGCGACGACGACGGCGCCGTCGCCGTGGACGACGCGGCCGCCGGCGCCGTCGACGACGTAGCCCGCGGGCAGCGCGGCGCGCAGGGGGACCGCGTCGCCGTGGACGTCGCGCACGTGGAGCAGGAGGGCGTCGAGGTCCGCCAGGGGCCGGCGCTTCGACGGCGCGCAGGCGGCGCAGACGAGCGGCGGGTTTTCCCGGACGAGCGGCGCGTCTTCCAGCGCCGGCGCGCAGGCGGGCGGCGGGTCTTCCAGCGCCGGCGCGCAGGCGGGCGGCGGGTCTTCCAGCGCCGGCGCGCAGGCGGGCGGCGGGTCTTCCAGCGCCGGCGCGCAGGCGGGCGGCGGGTTTTCCAGCGCCGCCAGGTTTATCTACCGCACTTGTTGCTAGCGACTGCCCACAGCGAGCGCACTAACTGCTGAGTTGTGTGCCGCAATCCATTGCTCTCCCTGTGCAGGACGATACTAACTGCTGATGCTGGCAGCGACACGGTATTTGCCGCAAGCCATGCTCTCCCTTGCGCAGGACAACGATGCAGTAAAGTTGAGGGAAACATTGCGCCAGGATTTTTTACAGGCAGCCCGGGCCGAGGAGTCTGTCCTCTCCGCATGGGAGCGCCGCGGCTGCGGCTCCGGCGCTCCTAGGCCTTCGTCGCCGCGCTCCGAGGCCTCCTGTAACCCGGCAAAACGCGAGACATGGCGGAGAACGTCGCGCCGCCCCGGGAGCCCCCGTCCCCGAAATTCCGCAGCCTCCGCAAGGCGGCCGCCAAGGTCACGGGCGTGTCCCACGCCTTCTCGCGGCGGCCCAAGGACCAGGCCGCGGCGCCCTGGGAGCGGCCGGACGCCGCGTGCGACCCGGCGGACGACGAGGCCGCCGCGGCGACGCGCGACGCCGGCGAGGTCGAGGCGGAGCCCGCGCGCGACGACGCGCCCGCGGCGCCGCCGAGCCCGGGCGTCGACGCCGCGGGCGACGAGGCCGGTGCGCCCGCGGAGCCCGGCGAAGCGTGCGAGCCCGGCGACGTGCCCGAGAGCGAGAAGGTCTGGGTCCTCGGCTACCGCGTGGACCCGCTCTACCGGTTCTCGTGATGGGGGCCGCCCGCGCGTAAGCGCGTCTCGTGGTAACGGACTCGGGGTTCGCGTTTTATTCTGGCTGGGTGTGTGGGTCTTCGGGTGCGCGAAGCTCGCGGCGCGTCCGCGCACGGCGGCCTTCGCTCCTCGCGCGTTCGCTCCGGACGCCGGCACGAGCCTGGCGCTTCGGCTTCGATTCCGACGGCCGCCCGACCCCGACGACAGCCACCAGCTTCCTCGTCCCGCTTAGAGCCCATGCCTTGCGCGGACGGCGGCGCACCTGCGGTCCTTGCACTCGCGTTGCAGGCAAAATCTTCAGTCGTGAATCTGTCGTGACGACGAGCAAAGCAATTGTTCTCGAGCTCCGACAGCCTGCGTGCGCTGAACACGGCAACGAGCCCGATGTTGCAGGCCCTGGCTGCAGAGGCGCGAGCCACCTTGTTCGGCCCGCCCGCGGCCCACTACGAGCCGCCGCGGCCCCCGGACGGCGGCCCGGAAGACGACGACGCCGATTCGAACGCCGGCGGTTCGTCGGCCGACGAGTTCTTCGAGGGCGACGACGACCGCAGCGAGACGTCGGACAGCGACGCGTCCGAGGCGGCGCGCATGGCCGAGGAGGAGGTCATGTTCGGGAGCCGCTTCCCGGATTCGCCGGCCGCGCTCGCGGACGACCTCGAGCGCCGCGGCGCGATCGCGACCGCCGGTTGGCGCCGCGCGTTCCGCCGCGTGGACCGGGCCCTCTTCGTGCCCCAGCGCGTCCTCGCCTGCGCCTACGACGACGCGCCCCTGCGGAGCCGCGACGACGACGGGTCCTGCGTCGTCCACGTGTCCGCGCCGTCGATCTACGCGGCCGCCGCGGAGGCGCTCGACCTCCGGCCGCGGCTCTCCTTCCTCAACGCGGGGTCCGGCAGCGGCTACTTCAGCGCCCTGGCCGCCGAGCTCCTCGGGCCCGACGCCGTGCACCACTGCGTCGAGCGGTGCCCGGCGCTCGCCGCGCGGTGCCGCCGCGTCCTGCGTTCCGAATTCGAGGCGACGTGCGGCCGCGTCGTCGTCCACGGCGCGTCGTGCTTCGCCGTCGACGCGGCGCGGTCCATGCGCTTCGACCGCATCTACGTCGGCGCGGGCGCGCGGGCCCGCGACGTGCCCTTCTTCGCGGAGCTGCTGAAGCCCGGCGGCGTCCTCGTCGGGGCAGGACAAGAGTGATTCAACGTCGCTTCAACGTGAGTGTTCCGCGCGCGCGCGTTCCGGGAAAAGCATCCACGCTTCGAGACCGTTCCGAGAGATGATCGCTCGTCTAAAGATCAGCCGAAACGAGTGGAAAACGGCCGAGCTAGGAGCCTTTGAAGTTGGGAATTTCGCACCCTTGTCCTGCCCAGGTCCTCGTCGGGCCCTTCGAGGCGCCGCCGCCGGAGGACGCGCGGAGCCGGCGGCCCCAGAGCCTGCTGAAGATTGTGAAGACGACGTGCGGGCGCCTCGACGTCGAGGAGGTGCTGCCCGTCCAGTTCACGCCGCTCCACCGCGGCGACGACCCGGGGCCGCAGCTGGCTTTGCGAGGGCCCGTCTGGGGCCGCGACGACGCGGCGGTCTTCCCGCCGGCCTTCCGCGCCGCCGCGGGCACGCTCGCGCGCTCCGGCGCCGCGCTCCTGCCCGCCCACGTCTGGGACACGCACGTGCTCGCGTGCCTGCCCTACGACGGCGTGCCCGAGGCCGCCGCGGCGCCCGACAAGCCGCCGGACGCCGCGCCGGACGACGACGGCGGCGCGAGCGACAGCGACGCGAGCGACGACGCCGCCTGCGACTACTGCGGCGCCGCGGACGCGCGCGGCCGCTGCGGCCGCTGCAAGACCGCGCGCTTCTGCTCGCGCGAGTGCCAGCGCGCCGCCTGGCCCGACCACAAGGCCGACTGCGAGCCGGCCTAGGCGCCGCGCGGCCTCCCCCCCCATTTGTCCATTGCTCCCCGCGTGCCCCCCGCCTGTGTATTACGCGCTTGATGATGCCGCGTAGCCCGCGGCCTCGAGGTGCGCCTGCAGGACCCGGTGCTGCTCGATGAGGTCCTCGCGGAGCGCGACGACGCCCTCGAACAAAGCATTCGCAACTTTGAGCCGATCCACCGGGAAATTTTCTGCGAGTGCGTCGAGCATCCGTCTTACTGCCAAATCGTCGACGTTCATGTCCAACATGTCCTTGGGTTGTGTATCGAAATATTTTTTCATAAGGTCGCCGGGCAATTGGTGAATGCCCCCAAAAATCTGTTCGGACACAGCAACTCTCTTCACCTCAAGCTTCAGAATTCGCTCGAGTTCTCCCATCATCATCCCGCCGTGATCCGGCTTACTGCAGCAAATGTGATCCGCGCCGCGCAGGGCGTGGAAACCGCAACGGCTTTGTAGCTTATCGTAGAGCAGCATGAGAAGCCAGTTCATGTAGCGCTGCGAAAGTTTTTTCAGACATGTGGCTAAACACACTCTGGGGGAGAAGAGATCTAAATAATCTGGATCTACCTTTCGTTCCGCCGTCAGGAGCACAAGCGTCGTCACGTTCGCGTCCTCGCCGCCGTCGCCGTCGGGGCCCCACGCTTCACGACTGGGTCCATTGACGATGGGAGTGATCGATTTGATGCTGTAGCCTTCGGCGATCAGGTCCGTGATCTGTTCATCAAGATCTCCAGACATGTCAGCCTGCGCGGCCGCGAGGCTCGGATGTCCGCCGTAATGAAGCGGTTTCATGGCCTTGGCGGCAGCTACGGCATCCACGCGTATGTCGACGAACCGGTTTAAGGTCTCCACGTTATCCGACCATTGATCATTGTGTTCCAGAAGTAAGCGCATTTCGGCCTCCTTGGCGCAGACGTCGCGGTCCAAGCGCGCGAGCTCCGCTTCCCAGGCTCGCCGGCGTCCCTCGAGCCGAAGTTGCGCGTGCAGCCGATGCAGGCCCACCTTATCGGCGCACGCCACGAACGCGTCCAGCGCTTCGTCGCTCTCCGGCGGCACGATGTGCTTGGGGCCGCGGCGGCGCAGGTAGCTCACGACGCGGGCGAACGCGTCCGAATCGACGTCGAGGTACGCGTCGACCTCGCCCGGCCCCTCGTGGAGCTGGACCAACATGCCCACGACGCTGTCCGGGAAGAGCGTCCATGTCTCCCGCTCCGCCGTAAACAGCCGCTCGCCGGCGCGGATCGAGACGACCTCGTGCGGGTCGACCTCGTCCCGCGGCGACGACGGCTCTTCGCCGCGCGCCCGCTTGCGGCTCTCGGCGCTCCGATCGGGCAGCATGGCGCACGAGGTAGGCTGCAGCAGACCAGGCAGTGCACGCGGGTAATCGCACGAGCGCGACGGCCGGCGCCGGCGCCGGCGCGCTTAAATGCGGCCGGGCAGCCGATTTAGAAAAAAACAACATGCAGAGGCATCCACGGACGTTGCCGACGCTCCTAGCGCTGCCCCCCCCCGGGCGGGGACGATGGACCTCGACCTCGCGGAGATCATCGACGACGGGGAGAGCGGCGCCCCCGACTACGACGTCGACGACGACTACGAGCGCCAGTACCTGCGCGTCCAGCACGACTTCGACAAGCTCACGACGAACTACCGGCGCCTCCAGACGGTCAACGAGGCCCTGAAGCGCCAGATCGAGCAGCAGCACACGCAGCTCGCCGAGTACCTCAAGGCGAAGAACGACGCCGAGCGCGTCGCCCACGAGTCGGAGCTGCGCATGGCGAAGATGGCGAAGAACGCGGAGATCGACGCGCGCGGAAGCGCGTCCGCGTCATGGAGCACCAGATGAAGGAGGTGCTCGAGGAGAGCGACAAGGAGCGGCGCCAGCGCGCCGTCGCCGAGGAGAAGACGGCGGAGCTCCACAAGGCCCTCAACCGCGAGCGCGCGCAGCGGCTCCACGACCTGCACCAGAATTTCCGCATCGCGGGCACGTCGGCCGAAGCGCTGCGGCGCGAGAAGGAGATGGAGGACCGCTACTTCGCCGCGGAGAAGGAGATCGCGGCGCAGGCCCACGAGAAGGACGTGCTCGTCGCCGCCTGCGAGGCCCACGCGAAGATCAACGTGGCCACGGTCCGCGAGGAGCGCGCGATCGAAAGAGAGCTCGAGTTCGGCCGCGCGGAGGCGCTGCTCCTCAAGTCGGCGCTCCAGGAGGCGCGCGACGACCAGCGCGCGACGAAATCGGCGAACCGGCGGCTCCAGGGCGACGTGTTGGCGCTCCGGACGGACCTCGCGCGCGCGGCGCGGCCGCGCGGCGGCGGCTCGCTCCGGGAGCCGAGCGCGTCGTCGACGAACCACAAGCTCTCGACCGTGCGCTTCAGCCTGCCCCTCCTCCAGGGCAGCGCCATCTCCGGCGAGAGCGGCACGCTCAAGGACGGGTCCTTCGTCGTCGAGCACCCGCTCCGGTCGCCGCCGCCGCCGCCGCAGCCCAAGAAGAAGGGCAAGGGCAGCCGCATCAAGCCCCGGGAGGTCGGCGTCGACGTCGACGAGGAGGACCGCGTCGAGTTCTCGCGCACGGGCACGATCATCTCCAAGGAGGGCTCCTACCTGTCCGCGGCCGACGAGCTCGGCGGCGGCGCCGCGGCCTTCGACGACGGCGACAACCCCCGATGAGTAAGGTCGGCAAAATAAAGAGGGGGGGGGGAGCGGGGGCCGCGCGTCGGCCGGGGGCTTTTTTGGGGGGGGGAGGGGGCGGCGCGCGCGGCGGCGGCGCCTAGAGCGCGGCCTCGAGCGCCGCGACGTCCGTGTTGCCGCCGCCCTTGGCGAAGGCGGCGCAGAGCGTGAGCATCTCGTGGTCGTTGAGCGCGGCCGCGAGGCCCAGCGTCGTGAGCGCGAGCTTGAAGGCGCCCTCGGGCATGAGCCCGGGCGGTAGGCCCGGCGGCGTCGCCTCCTTGAGCATGGCGACGACGTCGACGCCCGCGGCCGCCGCCGCGGCCGCGAGCTTCGGTACGACCTTGGCCGGGTCCGAGAAGGGGAACTCGTCGGCCATCTCGGCCATGGTCTTCAACGACGCGCCGTCGACCTCGATGACCTTCATGACGTTGTGCGCGGAGAGCTTGACGAGCGCGCCTGGGCAGCAAAAGGGTGATTCAACGTCGCTTCAACGTGAGTGTTCCGCGCGCGCGCAAGCTTTTTATTAGCATCCACGCTTCGAGACCGTTCCGAGAGATGATCGCTCGTCCAAAAATCAGCCGAAACGAGTGGAAATCGGCCGAGATATGAGCCTTTGAAGTTGGGAATTTCGCTCTCTTTTGCTGCCCTGGAGCGCGCCGAGGTAAAAGTCCGTGGGCGAGAAGTAGCGCATCGCGCCGCTCCCGGCCTCGTCGGGGACCTTGTACTTGCCCCGCTTGAGGAAGGCGCCGCCGATGACGCCCGAGTTGTTGACGTGCTCCTCGAAGATGGACAGCGTGTTGTCCGGGAGGAAGTACGTGAGGATGAACGTGCGCCGCGGCTCCTCGATCGCGTTCGCCGACGCGTGGCTCCGGGGCTTCGTCGTGCCGTCGGGCCGCACGGGCACGAGGCGGCAGCGGATCGTCTTGTCCTGGACCTTGAGCTCGCGGTCCCAGTCGCACTGCTTGCCGCTGTAGCCGTGCATCGTCGACGTCGCGTAGCCGTGCTCCTCGTCGCAGAACGCGGACGCGGTGAACGACGGCGCGCCGTCGTCGACGGGCTTCTTCGGCGACTTCTTCGCCGCGCCGCCGCGCGACGGCGGCGGCTTGGGCGCGTGCTGCGACGGGGGCTGGACGACGCCGAGCGCCTCGCGGTACCAGTTCCGCGTGAACTGCGTGCAGTCGACGAGCTTCAAAATCCGGTTGTAGACGTTGATCGTCGCGCCGATCTTCAAGTCCTCCGCCGCCGCGTGGCGCGGCGGCGCGCCGCGCTGGATCGCGTCCCAGTTCAGGGGCAGGGGCTGGCGGCGGAGGAGGTGGGGGAAGCGGTCGAAGCCCGGCTGCGGCGACGTGCAGAGCTCCGCGCACGAGTCGCTCAGGTAGAAGCAGAGCTTGTACTCGTGCTGCTGGCCGCCGGGCGACGGGTCGTCCCAGGTCACGACGAACTTGAGGACCTCCCCCTCGTGGCTGAAGAACTGGCGCTCCTTGTTCATCTGCTGCTTCCGGACGCCCGCCTCCGGGCTTTTCCGGAAGACCTCGAAGCCGCCGCCCTTGCCGTAGGCGACGCCGCCCGCGGCCTTGCCCAGGCCCGTGGCGTGCTCCGCGTGGTACTCGCGGGGCGTCGCCACGGGGTAGTCCACGGCCGGCGGCTGCGTCTTGCCGAAGACGCGCGCGTACCAGTCGCGCGTGAACCCGTCCGCGTCGACGAGGTAGAACGTCTGCCCGAGGAAGACGAGCTCCCCGCCGACCTCGAGCCCCTCGGGCCCCGCCGTCGACGGCGCGCCCAAACCCGGCGCGGGCTGCGTCTTCCAGCCCATGCCCGCGGCGCCGGGAGGCGCGCGGTTGAAGAAGCGCCCGCCGGCGACGCCGGAATTCGACGTCCGCTCCTCCAACACTTCCACGGTGCCGTCCTCCAAATGAAACAGCACGAAGCACTTGCGCACCTGGACGCCCCGGTCGCTGGGCTTGCCGAGCTCGCCGGAGAAGGCCCACTCCGTCGACTCCGTGAAGTACGCCGCGAAGCGAAGCACGCCCGGCCGCTCCATGGGGGCCAGCGAACTCGGCGCGAACGCGGCGGTAGCTTCCGACGTGAAGGCCGCGTCCTCGTCGACGGGGCCCCGGCCCGCGCTCCGGCTACCGGGCCGGCGCGGGGACCGCGAGCTCGGCCGCGGGCTCGAAGGCTTCGCGGGGGACGCCGCGGGGCTCGCGGGCCCGTCGCCGCCGGCCGCGGCGGACGCGCCCAGCAGGCTCGCGCAGCGCGGCGACCCCTTGGCCGTCGCCGCCCGGTTCTCGCCCCCGGACGGGTGCGCCATGGTCCACTCCTGGGCCAGCACCTGCGTCTTGTTGAAGCCCCCGGGCGTCGCCGCGCGCGAGTACCAGGCGTCGCCGCGCAGCGCCAGGCCGGGGAGCAGGGGCACCTCGACCTGCTGGCCCGTCGACGCGAAGACGTAGCGCATGGTCGCCGGCGAGGGGTGAAAGGCGGCACAGCGGCGGGGCGCGGTCGCCGCTGCCGAAACCGACGGTCCGGGCTTCAGAGAGCAATCGTTTCAGTCGGTTTCAATCCATGTACAAAAAGGCACGGCACGGTCAACTCTGGCTTTCGTCGCCAAATGAGACTGGCAAATCAGCCGGGGCAATCCACAGCCCGGTCCCAGCACATCTGCTGCTCGCGGCGTGCCACCCACGCCATGTCCGAGCTCGCGGCGGCCGTGGCGTCGCTGGGCGTCGACGACGAGGACCCGCGCATCGCGACGCTGCGGCCGGACGAGTTGGTCGCCTACGCGCTCGGCCGCAAGACTCTGCTGGGCATCCGCGGCAGCCGGCCCCGCCACTTCTTCGCGCACCTCGGGTTCAACCGCTTCGCGGCGACGGAGACGCCCGTGCCGGCGCGGGCGGAGGAGACGGAGACGCCGTCGCCGCTGTGGCTGCGCGAGCTCTGCTTCGACAGGAACAAGAAGCGACTCCGGCCCGCGAAGCCGGAGGACCTGCCGGCGTCCGAGCCGCTGCGCATCCTCGACGACGACGCGACGCCCTTCGTCGCCTACGTCGACGCGAACGCCGCGGTCTACCGGCGGCCGCGGGACGGCTACCTCGACGCGCGCGACTGGACGGGCGAGTTCGCCGTCGACCGGCTCTTCTATTCGGAGGTCGTCGCGGAGGTCGAGGCGCCCCGGCGCTGCTGGCCGGGCGAGGGCTGCCTCCTCATCGACGTCGAGGACGGCGTCTTCGTCTTCGTCGGCGGCGAGGTCTACGCCTTCCGCTCCGAGCCCGTCGAGGCCTTCCACTGCTCTCTCGGCGCGGGCGGCGGCGTCTACGCGCTCGCCGTCACGGCGACGTCCTGCGTCTTCCTCCGGGACCGCGCCATGGCGAAGCGGAGCGACGTCGAGCCCCACCTCGGCGACGCGGGCTGGGCCGGCGCCTACGGCGTCCTCTACGACCGCAAGCCGCCCCGGAGCCCGCTCCGGGACGTGAAGCTCATCGCCGGGCGGGACGACTAAGTCCTTACTGCGAGGGCGGACCCGCGTGGACCGCGTCGACGACCGCGGCCGCGACGAGCCGCGTCGGGTCGAGGAGGTCCACGGCGGGAACCTTTCGGTTCGCGGCCGCGCAGTACGCCGCAACGTCCACGAGAGGCAGCTCCGTGCACGCCAGGAGCACCGTCGCCGCGCCCGCCGCCGCCACGTCGTCCAGCAGCGCGACGAACGCCGCCGCCGTGTCCTCGCTCGCCGCGCCCTCCCGCTTCACGGCCCAGATCACCGCGCGGAGCGCGTCCTTTTGCGCGTCGGTGAGGCGCACGAGTTCGCAGCACAAGCCGAGCGCCGCGTAGGGCGACAGGTCCGGGTGCGTCGTCACGGGCCCGCCGAAGACGGCGACGGCGCCGCGGTTCAGGCACGCGGACGACGCCGCGGAGACCATGGACAACAGCTTGGACCGCGGCTGGTCGATGAGGTCGAGGAAGCCGAGCATCTCCGCCTCGAAGGCGTGGAGGGTGTTGCAGGCGACGACGACGACGTCGACGAGCGGCGCGAGCTCCTTCAGGGTCACGCACAGCGCCTTGAGCGTGCGGCGGAAGCCCTCGGAGCCCGGCGCGACGTCGCCGACGTCGCGCGGCCCGCCGACTCCGGAGACGGACCAGAGGAGGACGTCGAGCGCGTCGCGATCCGTGGCGTAGGCCGCGCCGAGCCTCGCGCGGTGCGCCGCCTGCAGCTTGAGGAAGAGGTCCGCGCCGGCCTCGGGGCCCGAGCCGCCGATGATGCCCACGCGCGGCTTGCGGCGCGTCACCTGGGCGGCCATTGCGTTTGCGGTTGCAGAGGGCTAGCGGTTTTGCAGCGGCAGCGACTCAGTGGCAGCGACTCAATGCTCGTCCATGCCCTCAAAGACAGCAGCACCAAAACAGCACCAAAAACATTTGTTTGCCACAAGCGACATGGCGAGCGCCTAGCCTGTGTCCGTACACAAAACGGCCATGAGCAGCCTGAGCTCGTCCTACGCCAAGTGGGACGCCATGGACGTGAGCGACGACGAGGAGCAGCGGTGGCAGCCGCCGCGCGACATCGACGTGCCCCTGAACATCACCGACGACGACCTCGCGACGCCCCAGTTCGCGAGCCCCGAGGACGCGGCGCAGGAGGCGGCGCGCGTCAAGGCCATGAGCGACGGCGACCGCGCGAACTGGCGCGCCGCCGGCTGGCTCCACTCCCGGGCCGGCGACGCCGACGAGGCCGGCGAGTGCGCGCGGCGGAGCGCGGTCCACCGCTGTGCCGAAAAAAGCAGACTTCAAACCTCTCCAGCTCGGTCAAATCGAAGTCGATTCGGCTGATTTTTGGACGATTCGATTGCTCTCGGCGGGCTCTCTACGTCGAAACTGTCGAATACGCTCACATCGAAGTCGGGTTACAGATTTGATTTCGGCCCAGGTGCACGACGAGCTCGAGTCCGTCGCGTCGGAGCGCGACTGGCAGGAGCGCTGGTCCTCCGACGGCGAGAAGCGGCGGCGCATCGTCGAGGCGCGGCTCCGGCGGACGCCGGCCATCGGCGCGGAGGTCAGGCTCCCGCCCTGCGCGGGCTTCGACTTCCCGAGCGCGCTCGAGATCCTGTGGTGCTGGGGCGAGGCCGTCTGCCTGTTCCACGCCGCCGCGTCGACGGCGCTGGGCGCGGCGAAGAAGCCCGGCGCGACGACGCTCGACGACCCGCACTGGAAGGTGAAGCTCGGCGGCTGGAGCCGGGACGACGCGCTCGACGACTTAAGGCGCGACCTCGACGACCTGCGGGGCGACGTCGCGGGCCCGGACGAGGACTGGGTCAACGCCGACGCGCGCCGGCGGCGGGGCGTCCGCGCGAAACTCGACCCCGGCGCGGGCGCGGGCGCGGAGACCTGGCGGGACTGGGTCGCGCTCTGCTCGAAACGCTACGCGCCCTTGGCCCTCCACCTCCCTTCCGTCCTCTCCGCGGTCTTCGACGCGACGGACGCGGCCATCGACGCGGTCCTCGACAAGGACGGCGCCCTGCTCCTGAGCCAGCTCAGCGTGGGCCTCCAGTTCCTCGCGCGGCAGCTCGAGGGCGTCACCGTCGCGCTCTTCGTCGACGGGCCGGAGACGCTGCGGCGCCGCGTCGACGCGGGCGACTACGCGGCGTCGGCGTCGGCCTTCGCGGAGATGTGGGAGGCGACCTTCGAGCGGGGCGACGCGCCGAAGATCGTCGGCGGCGACGTCGAGCGCTGGGCCGCGCGCGTCTGGCCCTGGGACCTCGAGCCGGCCAAAGACGGCGGTTCCAGACGGACGCCGCGGCACCCGGACCTCGCGCGGTTCCGGGGCAACGCGCTCGTCGCGTGGTACCCGATCCGCGTGCTGAGCGACCGGTCGCCGACGACGCTCCGGGAGCTCGCGAAGCGGTCGTCGTCGTTCGCGGCCTTCGCCGTCGAAAGCCCCGGCGAGCGCCTCGCGAGCGACGACTTCGCGGTCGCGGACGACGGCCCGGCGCCGGACCACCTCGCGGCCGTGGACCCGCGGCGCGCGGCGAAGGGCGACTTCGACGTCGGCACGCACGTCGCGCTCTGCCGCCTGTCGCGCGCGGACCTGAACGGGCAGCGCGGCGTCGTCGAGCGGCGGGTCGCCGGCGGCCGCTGCGGCGTGCGGCTCCCGGGCCACCCGAAGCTGCTGGCCATCCGGGCCGCGAACCTCATCCCCCTGGCGGCGCCCGTCCCGCACCCGCCCCAGAAGCGGACGCCGCGGCCGGGCGGCGAGTCCACGGTGACCGTGTCCCTGCCGGGCTACGCCGGCGCGCCGCCGCCGGACGCGGCCCTCGTCGACGTGCCGTCGAAGAGCGCCGACGCGTTCGCCCAGGAGGAAGGGCAGTAATGTCCACACGCGACACAAGGCGTTTTTTTTATGAGACGAGGCACGCGTCGAGCGCGTCCGCGACGTTGGCGGCCGCGGCGGCGTCCGCGTCCGCGACGCGCGCGAGGACGTCCGCGGCCGCGGCGCAGTCGCGCCGGTCCGCGTAGAGCCCCGCGAGGCGCCAGGCCACGGCGCCCAGGTCCGGGCAGCGGCGCCGGGCCTCGGCGAGCGCGGGCTCCATCGCCGCGCGCGCCGCGGCGTCGCTCAGGTCGTAGGCCCGCACGACCGCGGCACCGTGCGCGCGCGGCGCCGCGGCGAACGCGTCGTCGGCGAGCGCGGCGCGGAATTGCGCCAGCGCGCCGCCGCGGTCGCGCCGCGCCAGGGCCTCGAGGCCGTCGAGGCGCGCGCAGGCGTCGACGGCCGCGTCGGTGATTTCGGCGTCGAGCTCGATTTCCAGCACGGCCGCCAACGTCGCGGGCGACGCGCCGGCGACGTCGTAGACGCGATCCGACGGCCCCGCGACGGAGACGCGCCCCGCGCCGCATTTGCCGCGGCAGGCGCCCGCGCGTATGCCGACGGTCGGCCCGGCGAGGGCGCGCGCCGTTTCGAGGGTCCGCTGCGACAGGGCGTTCTTCGCGCAGGTTTTGCCGGCGCAGACCTCGAGCGACGGCGCGAGGCCATCGGCGAGGCCGACGAGCAGGACGATGCAGGCCGCGGTTGTCGTCGGGCGGCCGCGCATTGCGAAGATCGAGGTTTCAGGGGGCTTCTTCACTGCATCGACTTCAACTTGAAGTTCATCAGCGCCTTCCCGGCGCCGCTCGAGGAGGAGCTTTAAGGCTGGATTCCACTGCAGCAGCCGCCGCCGCCGCGCGCGGGCTGTTCCAAACGCGTGTGGCGAAACTAGCGACTTCATGGGTACTGGACGTCGCGGTGGCCCGACGCGGCGCGCGTTCGATCTTCGCAGCGATTTTCGCCACGGCAAGTTGCGCGCCGCGAAACCACCGCCGCCCCGCCATCGCGAGCCGCGAACAACCCTGGCGCCTGGGGCAGTGCTTGAGCAAGCCGCGATGGCGGCGAGATGCCCGCGTGTTGCACCAAACAGGCGTCAAACAAGCCAAAGGAGTAGAAAGCCAGTGGCAGTGGCAATTCATACTAACAATCACTGCACCAACGTGAGGCTGGCTGTCGCGCGAACTATAAAGCCACAACGACCACCATGGCCGCCGAGACCGACGAGTTCGCCAAGAGCAGCGACCGCATCTGCACGCACATGAACGACGACCACGCCGCGAGCGTGCTGGGCATGGCCATGATGGTCTGGCCCAAGGCGCGGCGCGCGCGCATGGTCGCCCTCAAGGCCGACGCCGTGGTCCTCGCGGCGGCGGACGCGGACGGGGCGTCGACGCGGTCGCTGTCCCTGCCGCTGGACCCGCCGCTGGCGTCGCCCGGCGACGCGCGCCCGCGCCTCGTCGAGATCCACAAAGTCGCGCTGTCGCCGGCGCTCGACATGCCGCTGGCCGGCGTCCTCGCGGCGCTCATGGCCGTGCTCTTCGCCGCCGCCTTCACCGACTACCTCCCCGCCGTCACCGCGTTCTTCGCAGTCGCGTTCCCGGACGGCGACTGCGTCCGGAAGCTCGTCTACTTCACGTGCGCCGTGCACAGTCTGGAGGCGCTCTACGCGGCCTACCTCGCGCGGTCGCTCAAGCTCGGCTTCAGCGCCTGCGCGGGCTGGGGCCTCGCGGCGCTCGCCGTCGGCGTCGGCGCCCTGAACCGCATCGTGCCCCTCGCGAACGCGAAGACGCTCCCCAAGGCGGCCAAGCTCGACTAATCAGCGCCAGAGCGCGTCGGGTTTTCGCCGCTTCGCCGCGCGCGCCGCGAGCGTCTCCAAATCCGGGAGGTCCCCGGCGGCGGCGGCGCCGCGCTTCCGGGACGACGCGCGCGCGACGGCCGCCGCCAACGCCGGCGCGTCGGCGGCGACGGCGCGGCGCCAGAGGCCGTCGAGGTCGACGGCCGCGGCCGCGAGCGCCGCGGGGAGGTCGTCGGCCTCGCCGACGCCGCGCCACTTGCGCGAGAGGAGCAGCGGGAGCCAGACGTCCGCCGCGCGCGCGGCGCGCGGCCCGCGGTCCGCGCGGCCCGCGAGGCCCGCCGCGAGGGCGCCGTCGAGGGGCGGCCAGAGCGCGCCGGCGGCCCGGAGCAGCGGCGCCGCGGCCTTGCGGTCGCCGCTCAACAGCCGCGGGTGGTCCAGGAGCGCGGGCACGAGCGCGTGGCCTAGCGTCGCCGGCGGGAAACTCGCGAGGTCGTCGGCGAGCTTCTTCGGGAGGCCGCCGCCCCGCCGCCGCTTCTCTTTGAGGCACGCGTCGATGAGCGCGTCGGCCCGGCGCCGCAGCGCGTCGAGCTTCCGCCGCTGCGGCGCCCAGTACTCGTCGTAGAAGTAGGCCGCGAGCGCCGCGCGCGCGCTGCCGAGGACGCGCGCGCTCGGCAGGGCGTTGTGCGTCGCCGCGTGGCGCACGTCGACGAGCCAGCCGGGCAGGCCGCGCTGCTCCGCGAGGGCCGCGACGGACACGGCCTGCTGCCGCGTCTGCCCGGCGTCGACCAAACCGTTGACGCACCGCACGACGAGCATCGACGACGCGAGGCGATCGCCGGGGCCGAAGGCCGCCGCGGCGAGGGCCGCGCTCGACTCCACGGCGTGGGGCACGCCGCCGCGGAGCTGCCAGCTCGCGACGCGGGCCACGCCGGCGGCCACCGACGGCGCGTCGCTCCCGTGGAGGGCCTCGCAGACCCAGACCCACTCGTCCCAGTCCGCCCAGGGCACGACGCGCGGGACCTGCGCCATCGCAGACTGGGGCGATGGAGCAGCTGGGTCAGGCGCGGAGGCTTGGAGCAGCTGGGTCAGGCGCGGAGGCTGGGCGATGGCCAAGTCGGGCCGCACAGCCTTCGCTCGACAGCGCTCCGTCAACATGAAGTCTCGAACGCACGGTGAAGCGGACGCGTACTCGGCGATTACGCGTCCGCGAAGGTCGACGGTCGGCTCGCGCAGCAGTCCCAGGCCGGCGGCTCGTCGCAGAAGCGCTCGGGCCGGAAGGCGCCCGTGAAGGGCGTGTTCGGGCAGTGGCGGCACTGCTCCACCTCCGGCGGCGGGCACGCGTCGCCGTTGGACGGCGGCGCCGGGGCGGCCGCCGCGCGCGTCGCGTTCGCGGCCGCGCGGAAGTCGTTGGGGATGAGCTGCTGCGCCGGCTCGTCGAAGACGGCCCAGGTGTGGGAGAAGTAGGCGAAGACCGCGCGGACCGCGCGCCGCGCGGGCGAGTCCTGCTCCGCGAGCTGCGCCTTGCGACGCGACGGCGCGCGCCAGGACATGTTCCGCGCGGCGTCCGCGGCGGCCACGACGCCGCCGACGACCTGCGCGATACATATCGGTGGCGGTTTCGCGAGAGACCGCGGACGCGGCCGCGGCGGACGTCGCGCCAGTCCGACCGGTCCATCGCCGCCGCGTCGCGCGCCATGGACGCCGCGTGCGCCGCGAGGAGCACGGCGTGGGCGTGGGCGTTGCCGTCGAAGAGGCCGTGGGAGAAGACGCAGCTCGTGAAGTCGCGCCAGAGCACCAAGACCCGCATGCCCGTGACTCCTTTTACGAGCGCGGAGACGTCGAGGCGGTCGCTCCGGAGCAGGCGCGCGTACACGTCGTCGAGGGTCGCCTGCCAGGTCCCGCAGCGCCAGCACCGGTTGAGGTCGCCGCGCCGGTCGAGGCCGTAGCCCTTCCACGCGGGCGGGTAGCCGCCCGGGAAGCAGCTCTTGAGGTAGAGCGCCGCGAGGCGGTCCGGCGGGTGCAGCCGCCGCTCCGACGGATAGGACCTGTGCGACGCCACGGTTCCCCGAAAAATTTGCGACGGGACGCCGCGGTCGCGCTCCCAGCCGTAGAGCGCGTAGAGCGCGCAGCGCCGGCCCTGCCGCGCGGGGGGATGGCCGAAGAAGGGCATCTCCGTGCGGTCGTCGCAGTCCGTGCGGTGCGCGACGGTCACGAGCTGGACCACGGGCGCGAGGAAGCCGTTGACGACGCCGTGGTGGCCCGCGCCCTCGATGCCGGACACGAAGACGTCGAGGCGCTTGTACTTGCCATAGAGTGGCGTCCGATGCCACTCCGCGGCCTGGTCCTTGATCGCGCAGACGCCGGGCGGCGGCGCGCCGGGCGCGCGCGCGTCAAACCGGCGCAGCAGCAGCAGCGCCGCGAAGAGGCGCGCCGCCATATCGCGCGCAGCACTCTAGTGCGGTGACACCATGCTGCCCATGGTTCGCACAGTGAAGTCAGGTTGACGGTTCCTCCGAGGTTTCAAATAGTCGATCTACGCCCTCTTTAGTACTCGACGCCCTCGTCCTCGAGGACCTTCTTCGCGATGGGGAGGAACTCCTTCGTGCAGGAGATCGGGTGGTTCATCATGAGGCCGATGCCGCGGATGAAGACGCAGAGCCGGCTCGGCATGACGATCATGGGCACGACCTCGTCCCAGGGGTCCAAGGCGTACATCTTGTCCATGAACTGCTGGAAGTTGAGCCCGTCCGTGACGTCCTTGCCGTCGCGGTCGAGGCTGAACGTGAGCATCTTCACGCGGCAGAGATCCGTGTTGTAGCGCGACCGCATGCCAATCTCCGCCGCGAGGCTCCGGAGCTTCGCGACGTCCTCCGTCGCGAGGGCGACGTAGCAGCGGCAGAGCCAGTGGCGCTCCGCGTCACTGAGGCGCTTCACCTGGCCGTAGTCGATGCAGCCGATCGCGCCGTTTTCCAGCAGCAGGAAGTTGCCCGCGTGCGGGTCGCCGTTGAAGAGGCCGTCGACGAGGAGCTCGTGGCCGTGGACGGCGCAGAGCGTCGACATGACGCGCGCGGGGTTGAAGTCGCCGAGCAGGGGCGCCGCGTAGGCCGGCAATTCCGCGCCGCGTAACCGCGCGGCCGCGCGCCGCAGGAAGACGCCGCAGTTGACCAGCGCGCAGCGGCAGCGGTCGGCGACGCGAAAGGCGTCCAAAGCCAGCGCCGACGGCCCCGCGTAGGGCTCCGGGTAGCCCTCGCGCTCGAACTTGTCCACCATGCGCTTCTTCAGAGTTTCGAAGGGCACGCCCTCGCGCGCGGCGGCGCGGTCGCCCAGGCGCTGGATGCCGTCGACCAAGTTCTCGCCCCGCATGTAGGACATCACCAAAACGTCCTTCGTGCAGAGCTCCGCCACGGGCCGCGGGACGTCGACGGCGCCCCGTCGAACATGGGAGTCGCGGACGAAGCCGGCGCGCTTCAAATTCGCGCGGACCTCCGCCAAATGCTTCGCCTCGGCCCGGTAGTCGAACTCCGTCGCGAACTGGGCCTCGATCTCGTCCAAAATCGCGACCTGCTCCGGCGCGAGGAGCGTCGCCGCGCGCTTCCCGTTGCGGATGTCGTCGCGCATGATCCGCTCGTTGCCCGCGCCGTACTGCACCTTGACGGCGACCTCCCGGCCGTCGAGGAGCGTCGCGCGGTGCACCTGGCCGATGGACGCGGAGCCCAGCGGTGTGTCGTCGAAGGTCTTGAAAATTTCATGGATGGATTCGACGTCGTAACTTCTGCGTATGGTATCGCGCACGAGGTCCGTCGCCTGCGGCGGCACCGCGTTCTCCAGCGTCCGCAGCTCCTTGGTCCAGACGTCGGGCACGATGTCGGGCCGCAGCGCGAGGAACTGGCCGAGCTTCACGTAGGAGCCCAGCATGCGGCGCATGCACGCGACCGTCGGTTGCGCGTGTTGCTCGTGGAGCGCGGCCCACTCGGCGTCTTCCAGGGCCGGGTTCTCGTGGCCGTTCCAGTCGCGGCGCAGCTTCTGCTTCTGCTCGAGGACGCGGTAGGCGATAATCACGGGCGCCATCTCGCTGTAGAGCACGAAGGTGCGCTGGGCCGTCGTCGGGTCGCCGGCGTAGAAGGCGCCGCAGCCCAGGGCGCCGAAACCGGCGGCGCCCGCGGCGGCGCGGCGCAGGGCCATGGTCGAGCGATTTGTGTGTGTTGCCACTCGAGCTCGGCGCGACCGCTGCGCCTGTGCGACGCGCTGCGACGACGCGCTTCGTCGACGCAGCTCGTCGACGCGGCTCGTGCTGAGGAGGATGACAAGGTTCGCA
>NW_008705575.1:68738-80655 GCF_000186865.1 Aureococcus anophagefferens
CGCACGCGCAGAAACTCCTCCGCGCGCACGACGAGCCCATCAGCGCGCTGGCCACGTCCGTCGACGGGTCGCTGCTCGCGTCGGGCCAGGTCGGGTCGACGCACATCCCGGGCTTCGCCGCGCCCGTCGTCGTCTGGGACCGCGTGTCGGAGCGCGCGCTCTTCAAACTGCGGGGCATCACGCAGCGCGTGAACATTTTGGAGTTCAGCGACGACATGCGCTTCCTCGCGGCCTGCGGCGAGGACTGCGTGCTCTACGTCTGGGACGCGACGAGCGGCGAGGTCGTCTTCGGCAAGCGCTACGCGAAGCGGCTCAGCCTCTTCCAGTGGATCGGCGCGATGGACCGGGGCCGCCGCCGCGTCTACCGCCTCGCGACGGCGGTGACGGGCGTCGCCGAGGTCGAGCACGGCGAGCTCAGCTTCGACGCGACGCGCCAGCAGTGGCAGCTCGCGTCCGCGCCCGTCGTCATGCCCGCCGCGGGCATGGCGCGCGAGTACAAGTGCTCCGCGCTCGCGACGTACCCGTCGCCCGACGGCGGCGAGCCGGAGAAGTACCTCCTCGCGGGGACCATGGAGGGCGACCTGCTCGTCATGCGCCTCGCGGCGCCCGCGCGCGACGACCCGACGCTCGACACCGCGCGGTCCAGTGTGGAAACCAACCACTGGTTCAGGGGGTCCTGACCAAACTTCAAACCTCTCTATCTCGGTCAAACCGAAGTCGATTCGGCTGATTTTTGGACGAATCGATTCCTCTTCTCGAGTTCTCGAGGCACAGCCGAAGATATTGCGTCGAAATGTTCGCATACGCTAACATTGAAGTCGGGTTGAAGATTTGGTTTCCACACAGGCGCGGTCCGGCGGCGTCTACCGCGCGTCCGTGCCCATCTGCACGGGCGGCCTCCTGGCCCTCGCGCTCAAGCCCGGCGGCGGCGCCGACGGCCGGCCGGCGGTCTTCGCCGGGGGCGGCGACGGCGTCGTGCGGCGCGTCGACGGCTACGACATGCGCTGGCGGCTCACGGACGAGGCCGCCGTCGACGGCGCGGTCGTCGCGATGTCGTTCGTCGACGGCGGCGACGAGCTGCTCGTGGGCACGGACAGCGGGCGCACCTACCGCCTCCTGGCGGGCGATTTAGGCCAGCCCGCGAGCCCGCTCACGGTGTCGCACGTCGGCGTCCCGCGCGACGTCGCCTTCGGGGCTCGAGCGGACGTCTTCGCGTCGTGCGCGTCCGACGGGGAGGTCGTCGTCTGGGACCTGTCGACCTACGACGCCATCGCGACGACGAAGCGGGCCTGCGCCGCGCCCAAGGGGCGGCCGGCCGACGCGGCGGAGCGGCCGCGGCGCGTCGCGCAATTCGGAGACGGCGCGACGTGTTTGGCGTGGGTCACGGACGTCGCGGTCGTCGCGGGCTACGGCGACTGCCACGTGCGCTGCTTCTCCGCCGCCGACGGGGCGCTGGAGTGGGCCATCCCGACGGCGCACCGCCGGCCCGTGTCGGCCATCGCGTGCCACGTGGAGCAGAAACTGGCGTACCTCGTGACGGGCTCCGAGGACGGGTCCGTCCGCGTCTGGAACCTGTCGACGCGCGAGGTCATGATGCAGTTCGCCGAGCACCACAAGGGCGTCACGGGCCTGGTGGTGGACGCGGCGGACCCGCGGCTCTTCCACTCGGGGGGGCTCGACTGCGCGGTCTTCACGCACGACCTCCGGTCCGAGAAGCGCACGGTGTCGCACATGATGCGCGAGGGCGCCTTCACGGGCCTGAGCCAGCGCAAGGACAGCGAGCGCGAGCTCATCACCTGCGACGCCAACGGCCGCGTCCTCTTCTGGGACTGCGACGTGCCCGAGCCCATTCTGGGGGTGTCGGTGGACGGCACGACCGTCGCCTGCGTCGCCGTGAGCCCCTCGGGCCGCTACTTCGTCCTCTGCCGCGACGAGATGCTCACGATCTTCGAGCTCGACGCAAACTCGGCGACGGCGCACCCGAAGCCCATCGCCGAGGGCTGGGCCCACAGCGCCAACGTCACCAAGGTCCAGTGGAGCCCGGACGAGCGCCAGCTCGTCTCCATCGGCGCAGATTCTTGCATCTGCATCTGGAACTTCTTCGGCACCTCCGACTAGGGGAATCCCGCGCCGCGACGCGCGCGCCGCCCTCAACGGCGAGGCTTCTTAGAGAGGGTAAGATTTTGAGCGATTTTGCCCTTGCCGCCTTGAGGTCGAGACGAGAGACGAGTACGAGCTCAAGTGAAGTCGCCGCGTAGTCATGTCGTGGCAGGAGAAGAAGTTGGAGTATGAGAATCGCATGGCCCGAGCGAGGGGCAAAAAACTCGACACCCTCAAGACCTGCACGATCTGCGGCGCCGACAAGGCCAAGGCGTGCCGAGGTTGCGGCACGACGGCCTACTGTTCGACGGACTGCCAACGCATCGACTGGCGCGATCGGGGCCACCGGAAGGTCTGCAAGAAAATCCAGGCCGCGGAGGCGGCGCGGGCCGAGGCGCCGACGCCCCCGCCGTCGCCGCCGCGGGACGTGTTCTACGGCCCCGCGCCGCGTTCGCACGCCGACGAGATCCGCGCGCGCATCGCCGCGGAGCACGAGGCGGCTCGTGCCCTGCGGGAGGCGAACCCGGAGCGGGAGCCGCTGTCGGCGCGGTGGGGCTCGCGGTGCCCGATCTGTCTCGAGGAGTGGGACGTGAATGCGAACACCGGGCTTCGCGTCTGTTGCTGCCGAAAGGTCTGCCAATCGTGCAACGACAAGATCGGCTTCAGCGCGTGTCCCCTCTGTCGTATACCGTGCCCAACGACCAATGCGGAAGCACTCGCGCAAATTCGCCGCCACGTGGAGAACGAGGTGCCGGAAGCGATTACGCATTTGGGAAATGTGTACCGTGTCGGTCAGTTGGGCCTTGTGAAATCCGATAAGAAAGCCGCGAAGATTTACCGGCGCGCCGTGGAACTCGGCAACGTGGACGCGATGACATTTCTGGGGGACATGTACGACGAGGGTTTGGGCGTCAAGCTGGACAAGAAGAAGGCGGAGGAGCTGTATCGCACGGCCGCAGATCGGGGCCACGCAGTCGCGCAATGCAATTTGGCGTTTGTACTTGGTTCTCAGAAAAAAAAAGAGGAAGCGTTCCGGTACTGCGCGCTCGCGGCGGATCAAGGCTATACCTTTGCAGAGAACAACCTTGGCTGCTGTTACAGGGACGGAGCAGGCACGGAAGTCGACCTTGGCAAAGCCAGGTACTGGTTCGAGCGCGCCGCTGCCAAGGGCGACGAGACAGCTACAAGGAACCTCGCGGCCCTCGACGCGCAAGCATAGCCTAATTCTTTACGCCTTTCCATCGCCCAAGCCCGAGATGCTGCGCTTGCGCGCGGGCGAGTCGCGCTTGGCCTTGGCGTCGTCGTCACGGCGTTCCACTCCGCGCCGACCTTCGCGGTCTGGTGCCTGGCGTAACACGAAGCCCGCCTGGCGCGAGGACGACGACGCCGAGGGGGACATGGAGAACGACGTGAACGCGATGCTGCAGGGGTCGGCTTAGCCCTGGGTAAGATTTTGAGCGATTTTGCTTAGCCGCGGCGCAGGGAAGGACCGAAGGGGGAGAGAACAGCGAAGGGGGGCGTAGGGAAGCGTCACGGGAGGACACGACTAGGGCGGAGGCGTACGCGAGCACGGCGACGAAGAGGGCACGACGACGTAGGGCGGCTACTGCTCGTAGGCGACGCCGAAGGTCCCGCCGGTGCCGCGGGCCGCGCGGGCGTGAGCGATTTTGCCTTTGCGATCGGCCGAGGAGCCTGAGCACGACGCAAGGACGCGCGATCTGAGATCATGGACCCGGAATTGATCAAGAAGAAGCGAGAGTACGAGGCGCGAAAAACCCGTACGAAGCTGGCGCTCAACATATGCACGATTTGCGGGAAGAAGGATGCCCGGCCCTGTAAAGGTTGCGGCACGACGGCCTACTGTTCGACGGACTGCCAACGCATCGACTGGCGCGATCGGGGCCACCGGAAGGTCTGCAAGAAGATCCAGGCCGCGGAGGCGGCGCGGGCCGAGGCGCCGACGCCCCCGCCGTCGCCGCCGCGCGAGGTGCTCTACGGCCCCGCGCCGCGGTCGCACGCCGACGAGGTCCGCGCGCGCATCGCGGCGGAGCACGAGGCGGCCCGCGTGCGACGCGAGGCGAACCCGGAGCGGGAGCCGACGTCGGCACGGCTCGGGTCGCGGTGCCCGATCTGTCTCGAGGAGTGGGACGTGAATGTGAGGAACGTCTTTCGCGTCTGCTGCTGCCGGACGGTCTGCGAGTCGTGCGAGGGCAAGATCGGCACCGACGCGTGTCCCCTCTGTCGGTTACCGTGCCCAAATGATCCCGCGGAACAGCTTGCGCAACTTCGCCGCCATGTGGAGAACGAGGTGCCGGAAGCGATTACGCATTTGGGAAGTGTGTACCGCGAAGGTTTGTTCGGCCTCGTGAAATCCGATAAGAAAGCCGCGAAGATTTGGAAGCGCGCCGTGGAGCTCAGAGATGTGCGGGCGATGGTATTTCTTGGTTCACTTTACGAGCATGGAAGTGGCGTCAAGCTGGACAAGAAGAAGGCGGAGCGGCTGTATCGCGCGGCCGCAGATCGGGGCCACGCGGTCGCGCAATTCAATGTAGGGATTTTACTTTTTTCTGAGGAGAAATTTGAAGAAGCGTTCCGGTACTACGCGCTCTCGGCGGATCAAGGCTATACCGCTGGAGAGAATAACCTTGGCTGCTGTTACTACTGTGGAAAAGGCACGGAAGTCGACCTCGGCAAGGCCAGATACTGGCTCGAGCGCGCCGCTGCCAAGGGCTACCAGCATGCTATAAACGCCCTCGAGGAACTCAACGCGCGAGTATAGCCTAATTCCTTACGCCGCGTCGTCGCCCGAGCCCGAGATGCTGCGCTTTCGCGCGGGCGAGTCGCGCTTGGCCTCGGCGTCGTCGTCGCCGCGTTCCTCTCCGCGCCGACCTTCGCGGTCTGGACTCTGGCGTTCTTGGATGCGAAGCCTGCCCGGCGCAAGGACGACGACGCCGAGGGGTGCATGGAGAACGACATGAGCGCGACGCTCTCGGGGTGGGCTTAGCCCTGGGGTAAGATTTTGAGCGATTTTGCCTTTGCGATCGGCCGAGGGGCCTGAGGAGCGACGCAAGGACGCGCGCGGGCAGAGGCCATGGACCCGGAACTGATCAAGAAGAAGCGAGAGTACGAGGCGCGAAAAACTCGTACAAAGCTGGCGCTCAACCTATGCACGATTTGCGGGAAGAAGGATGCCCGGCCCTGTAAAGGTTGCGGCACGACGGCCTACTGTTCGACGGACTGCCAACGCATCGACTGGCGCGACCGGGGCCACCGGAAGGTCTGCAAGAAGATTCGAGCCGAGCGCGCGGCGGAGGCGGCCCGGGCCGAAGCGCCGACGCCCCCGCCGTCGCCGCCGCGGGACGTGTTCTACGGCCCCGCGCCGCGGTCGCACGCCGACGAGGTCCGCGCTCGCATCGCGGCGGAACACGAGGCGGCTCGTGCGCGGCGCGAGGCGAACCCGGAGCGGGAGCCGCTGTCGGCGCGGTGGGGATCGCGGTGCCCGATCTGTCTCGAGGAGTGGGACGTGAATACTCCGGGCGTGTTTCGTTCCTGTTGCTGCCGAAAGGTCTGCAAGTCTTGCAACGACAAGATCGGACTCGAGGCGTGTCCCCTCTGTCGGATACCGTGCCCAAATGACGATGCGGAGCAGCTCGCGCAGCTTCGCCGCCATGTGGAGAACGAGGTGCCGGAAGCGATTTCGCATTTGGGAATTGCGTACCGCTGCGGTCGTTACGGTCTCGTGAAATCTGACAAGCCAGCCGCGAAAATTTGGAAGCGCGCCGTGGAGCTTGGGAACGTGGACGCGATGAGACACCTTGGGGCAATGTACGAGCATGGAAGTGGCGTCAAACTGGACAAGAAGAAGGCGGAGCGGCTGTATCGCGCGGCCGCAGATCGGGGCCACGCAGTCGCGCAATGCAATTTAGGGATTTTCCTTGATTCTGAGAAGAAGTTTGAAGAAGCGGTCCGGTACTTCGCGCTCGCGGCGGATCAAGGCTATACCGATGCGGAGCAAAACCTTGGCTGCTGTTACATGGGCGGAGAAGGCACGGAAGTCGACCTCGGCAAAGCCAGATACTGGTTCGAGCGCGCCGCTGCCAAGGGCCACGAGAAAGCTATACAGGCCCTCGCGCGCCTTGACGCGCGCGTATAGCCTAACTCCTCACCCCGCGTCGTCGCCCGAGCCCGGGATGCTGCGCTTGCGCGCGGGCGAGTCGTGCTTGGCCTTGGCGTCGTCGCCGCCGCGTTCCTCTCCGCGCCGACTTTGGGGTTGTGGTGGCTCGCGTTCCTGAACGCGAAGCCCGCCTGGCGCCAGGACGACGATGCCGCCGAGGGGGGCTTGGAGAACGACATGAGCGCAACGCTCTAGGGGTGGGCTTAGGCCTGGCGTAAGATTTTGAGCGATTTTGCCTTTGCGATCGGCCGAGGAGCCTGAGGAGCGAGGACGCGCGCGGTCAGATCATGGACCCGGAATTGATCAAGAAGAAGCGAGAGTACGAGGCGCGAAAAACCCGTACGAAGCTGGCGCTCAACATATGCACGATTTGCGGGAAGAAGGATGCCCGGCCCTGTAAAGGGTGCGGCACGACGGCCTACTGTTCGACGGACTGCCAACGCATCGACTGGCGCGACCGGGGCCACCGGAAGGTATGTAAAGAGATAGCCGCGCGGGCGGAAGCGCCGACGCCCCCGCCGTCGCCGCCGCGGGACGTGTTCTACGGCCCCGCGCCGCGTTCGCACGCCGACGAGGTCCGCGCTCGCATCGCGGCGGAACACGAGGCCGCTCGCGCGCGGCGCGAGGCGAACCCGGAGCGGGAGCCGCTGTCGGCGCGGTTTGGAGGGCGGTGCCCGATCTGTCTCGAGGAGTGGGACGTGAATGTTCCGGGCGTGCTTCGCGTCTGTTGCTGCCGAAAGGTCTGCCAATCGTGCGGTGACAAGATCTTCGACTCCGACGCGTGTGCCCTCTGTCGATTGCCGTGCCCAAAAAGCAATGCGGAAGAACTCGCGCGTCTTCGCCGCCATGTGGAGAACGAGGTGCCGGAAGCAATTACGTGTTTGGGAAGTGCGTACCGCAAAGGTTGGTTGGACCTCGTGATATCCGATAAGAAAGCCGCGAAGCTTTTCAAGCGCGCCGCGGAACTTGGGAGCGTGGAAGCGATGGGTTACCTTGCGGAATTGTACGAGACTGGAAGTGGCGTCAAACTGGACAAGAAGAAGGCGGAGCGGCTGTTTCGAATGGCCGCAGATCGGGGCGACGCGGGCGCGCAATCCAATTTAGGGATTTTACTTGCGTCTGAAGAGAAATTTGAAGAAACGTTCCGGTACTTCGCGCTCGCGGCGGATCAAGGCTGGACCAATGCGGAGAATAACCTTGGCATTTGTTACAGGGACGGAGACGGCACGGAAGTCGACCTCGGCAAAGCCAGATACTGGTTCGAGCGCGCCGCTGCCAAGGGCAACGAGGATGCGAGGAAGAACCTCGCGCGCCTCGACGCGCGAGTATAGCTTAATTTATCTTTACGCCGCGTCGTCGCCCGAGCCCGGGATGCTGCGCTTGCGCGCGGGCGAGTCGTGCTTGGCCTCGGCGTCGTCGCCGCCGCGTTCCTCTCCGCGCCGACCTTCGCGGTCTGGTGCCTCGCGTTTCTGAACGCGAAGCCCGCCTGGCGCAAGGACGACGACGTCGCCGAGGGGGGCATGGAGAACGACATGAGCGCGGTGCTCTAAGGGTGGGCTTAGGCCTGGGATGATTTGAGCGATTTTGCCGGGGAGCGTCGGACATCGTCGGCGACGATCGAGCGTCGAGAGCATGGACCCGGAACTGATCAAGAAGAAGCGAGAGTACGAGGCGCGAAAAACTCGTACAAAGCTGGCGCTCAACATATGCACGATTTGCGGGAAGAAGGATGCCCGGCCCTGTAAAGGTTGCGGCACGACGGCCTACTGTTCGACGGACTGCCAACGCATCGACTGGCGCGACCGGGGCCACCGGAAGGTCTGCAAGAAGATCCAAGCCGCGGAGGCGGCGCGGGCCGAGGCGCCGACGCCCCCGCCGTCGCCGCCGCGGGACGTGTTCTACGGACCCGCGCCGCGTTCGCACGCCGACGAGGTCCGCGCGCGCATCGCGGCGGAACACGAGGCGGCCCGCGTGCGACGCGAGGCGAACCCGGAGCCCGAGCCGCTCTCGGCGCGGTACGGGTCGCGGTGCCCGATCTGTTTCGGGGACTGGGACGTGAATGCGTCGGGCGTGTTTCGCGACTGTTGCTGCCGAAAGGTCTGCCAATCGTGCGAGGACAAGATCGGCACCGACGCGTGTCCCCTCTGTCGCATGCCGTGCGTTAAAAACCAGGCGGAGCTGCTCGCGCGTCTTCGCCGCCATGTGGAGAACGAGGTGCCGGAAGCGATTACGTATTTGGGAGACGCGTACAGCCGCGGTTGGTTCTGCCTCGTGAAATCCGATAAGAAAGCCGCGAAGATTTACCGGCGCGCCGTGGAGCTCGGAAATGTGGACGCGATGCTCAAACTTGGGTTCTTGTACGAGAATGGGAGTGGCGTCAAACTGGACAAGAAGAAGGCGGAGCGGCTGTATCGCATGGGCGCGGACCGGGGCGACGCGGTCGCGCAAAACAATGTGGCGTTTTTACTTGTTTCTGAGAAGAAATTTGAAGAAGCGTTCCGGTACTTTGTGCTCGCGGCGGATCAAGGCCTTACCTCTGCAGAGAACAACCTTGGCATGTGCTACAGGCGCGGAGAAGGCACAGAAGTCGACCTCGGCAAAGCCAGATACTGGTTTGCGCGCGCCGCTGCCAAGGGCCACGAGGAAGCTATAAAGTCCCTCGCGTACCTCAACGCGCGACCATAGCCTAACAATCTTTACGCCGCGTCGTCGCCCGAGCCCGGGATGCTAGGCACGGAAGTCGACCTCGGCAAAGCCAGATACTGGCTCGAGCGCGCCGCTGCCAAGGGCCATGAGGATGCCATAAGGGTCCTCGGCGACCTCGACGCGCAAATATAGCCTAAGTCTTTACGCCGCGTCCCCACCCGAGCCCGGGATGCTGCGCTTGCGCGCGGGCGAGTCGTGATTGGCCTTGGCGTCGTCGTCGCCGCGTTCCTCTCCGCGCCGACTGTCGCGGTGTGGTGCCTCGCGTTCTTGAACGCGAAGCCCACCTGGCGCAAGGCTGACGACGTCGCCGAGGGGGGCATGGAGAACGACATGAGCGCGATGCTCTACGGTGGGCTGAGGCCCGGGCTAAGATTTTGAGCGATTTTGCCTTTGCGATCGGCCGAGGGGCCTGAGGAGCGACGCAAGGACGCGCGCAGTCACAGATCATGGACCCGGAACTGATCAAAAAGAAGCGAGAGTACGAGGCGCGAAAAACTCGTACAAAGCTGGCGCTCAACATATGCACGATTTGCGGGAAGAAGGATGCCCGGCCCTGTAAAGGGTGCGGCACGACGGCCTACTGTTCGACGGACTGCCAACGCATCGACTGGCGCGACCGGGGCCACCGGAAGGTATGTAAAGAGATAGCCGCGCGGGCGGAAGCGCCGACGCCCCCGCCGTCGCCACCGCGGGACGTGTTCTACGGCCCCGCGCCGCGGTCGCACGCCGACGAGGTCCGCGCGCGCATCGCGGCGGAACACGAAGCCGCCCGCGTGCGGCGCGAGGCGAACCCGGAGCCCGAGCCGACGTCGGCGCGGTACGGGTCGCGGTGCCCGATCTGTCTCGAGGAGTGGGACGTGAATGCGAACACCGGGCTTCGCGTCTGTTGCTGCCGAAAGGTCTGCCAATCGTGCAACGAGAAGATCGGCGTCAGCGCGTGTCCCCTCTGTCGTATACCGTGCCCAAAGAGTAATGCGGAAGCACTCGCGCAAATTCGCCGCCATGTGGAGAACGAGGTGCCCGAAGCGATTACGTTTTTGGGAAGTGCGTACCGCCGCGGTTTGTACGGTCTCGTGAAATCCGATAAGAAAGCCGCGAAGATTTACCGGCGCGCCGTGGAGCTCGGCAATGTGAACGCGATGGTACGACTTGGGTATTCTTACGCGACTGGAAGTGGCGTCAAGCTGGACAAGAAGAAGGCGGAGCGGCTGTATCGGGCGGCCGCAGATCGGGGCGACGCGACCGCGCAAGTCAATTTAGGGATTTTCCTTCGTTCTGAGAAGAAATTTGAAGAGGCATTCCGGTACTACGCGCTCGCGGCGGATCAAGGCTATACCGATGCGGAGCATAGCCTTGGCTGTTGTTACAGGAACGGACAAGGCACGGAAGTCGACCTCGGCAAAGCCAGGTACTGGCTCGAGCGCGCCGCTGCCAAGGGCGACGAGTTAGCTATAGAGAACCTCGCGCGCCTCGACGCGCAAGTATAGCCTAAGTCTTCACGCCGCGTCGTCGCCCGAGCCCGAGATGCTGCGCTTGCGCGCGGGCGAGTCGTGCTTGTCCTTCGCGCCGTCGTCGCGGCGTTCCTCCCCGCGCCGACCTTCGCGGTCTGGATTCTGGCGTTCTTGAACGCGATGCCCGCCTGGCGCGGGGCCGACGCCGCCGCCAAGGGCGGCATGGAGAACGACATGAACGCGATGCTCTAGGGGTGGGCTTAGGCCTGGGCTAAGATTTTGAGCGATTTTGCCCTTCGCCAAGGTGAGGAGAGCCAAAACTGTCGCCCGCGCGCCGCCGCGCAAACGATCATGAAGGCCGAGTACGTCGAGAAGCAGCGCGAATACGAAGAGAAGAAGGCGCGGGCGAAAGCGCTACAGCTGCGTTTGACGTGCACGATTTGTGGGGCGAAACCGAGAACCTTGCTGAACTGCCCTTGCGGAACTACGCAGTATTGTTCGACTGAATGCCAACGCATCGACTGGCGGGACCGGGGTCACCGAAAGGCGTGCAAGAAGATCCGAAGCGAGCGCGCGGCGGAGGCGGCGCGGGCCGAGGCGCCGACGCCCCCGCCGTCGCCGCCGCGCGACGTGGTCTACGGCCCCGCGCCTCGGTCGCACGCCGACGAGGTCCGCGCGCGCATCGCGGCGGAACACGAGGCGGCCCGCGTGCGGCGGGAGGCGAACCCGGAGCGGGAGCCGCTGTCGGCACGGCTCGGGTCGCGGTGCCCGATTTGCCTCGAGGAGTGGGACGTGAATGCGTCGAACGTGGTTCGCGTCTGTTGCTGCCGGATGGTCTGCCAATCGTGCGATGACAAGATCGGAAACGAGTGTCCACTGTGTCGTGTACCGTGCGCAAAAAGCAATGCGGAAGCACTCGCGCAACTTCGCCGCCATGTGGAGAACGAGGTGCCGGAAGCAATTTCGTTTTTGGGAGACGCGTACCGCCGCGGTCTCTACGGCCTCGTGGAATCCGACAAGAAAGCCGCGAAGATTTATCGGCGCGCCGTGGAGCTCGGGAACGTGGACGCAATGAATAATCTTGGGCTCTTCTACAATAATGGGTTCGGCGTCAAGCTGGACAAGAAGAAGGCGGAGCGGCTGTTTCGCACGGCCGCGGACCGGGGCGACGCGGCCGCGCAAACCAGTTTAGGGTTTTTACTCGATACTGAGGAGAAACATGAAGAAGCGTTCCGGTGTTACGTGCTCGCGGCGGATCAAGGCTATACCACTGGAGAGCTCAACCTTGGCATTTGCTACGAGCAAGGAGAAGGCACGGAAGTCGACCTCGGCAAAGCCAGATACTGGTTCGAGCGTGCCGCTGCCAAGGGTCACGAGGCAGCTATAGAGGCCCTCGCGGACCTCGACGCGCAAGTATAGCCTAAGTCTTCACGCCGTCGCCGTCGCCCGAGATGCTGCGCTTGCGCACGGGCGAGTCGTGCTTGGA
>NW_008705575.1:80705-81532 GCF_000186865.1 Aureococcus anophagefferens
GCATTTGGCGTTTTTACTTGATGCTGAGGAGAAACATGAAGAAGCGAACCGGTACTACGCGCTCTCGGCGGATCAAGGTTATACACGTGCAGAGTATAACCTTGGCTGTCGCTACGTGAACGGAAGAGGCACGGAAGTCGACCTCGACAAAGTCAGATACTGGTTCGAGCGCGCCGCTGCCAAGGGCCACGAGACAGCTACAAGGTGCCTCGCGCACCTCGATGCGCGACCATAGCCTAAGTCTTTAAGCCTCGTCGTCGCCCGAGCCCGAGATGCTGCGCTTGCGCGCGGGCGAGTCGCGCTTGGCCTTGGCGTCGTCTTCGCGGCGTTCCTCTCCGCGCCGACCTCCGCGGTCTGGTGCCTCGCGTTCTTTAACGCGAGGCCTGCCTGGCGCAAGGACGACGACGCCGCCGACGGGGGTATTGAGAACGACATGAACGCGCTAGGCGTGGGCTCAGGCGTGGGGTGAGATTTTGAGCGATTTTGCCTGTTGAGGCTCGAGCGGGGGACGACGATCGTACGAGCTCTCGACGCGCCGAGTCATGTCGTGGCAGGAGAAGAAGTTGGAGTATGAGAACCGCATGGCCCGAGCGAGGGGCAAAAAACTCGACACCCTCAAGACCTGCACGATCTGCGGCGCCGACAAAGCGAAGGCGTGCAAAGGGTGCGGCACGACGGCCTACTGTTCGACGGACTGCCAACGCATCGACTGGCGCGACCGGGGCCACCGGAAGGTCTGCAAGAAAATCCAGGCCGCGGAGGCGGCGCGGGCGGAAGCGCCGACGCCCCCGCCGTCGCCGCCGCGGGACGTGTTCTACGGCCCCGCG
>NW_008705575.1:81582-85917 GCF_000186865.1 Aureococcus anophagefferens
AGCCTAAGTCTTCACGCCGTCGCCGTCGCCCGAGATGCTGCGCTTGCGCGCGGGCGAGTCGTGCTTGGCCTTGGCGTCGTCGCCGCCGCGTTCCTCTCCGCGCCGACCGTCGCGGTGTGGTGCCTCGCGTTCTTGAACGCGAAGCCCGCCTGGCGCAAGGCTGACGACGCCGCCGAGGGGGGCATGGAGAACGACATGAGCGCGGTGCTCTAAGGGTGGGCTTAGGCCTGGGTTGATTTGAGCGATTTTGCCAGGGAGCGTCGGACATCGTCGGCGACGATCGAGCGTGGAGAGCATGGACCCGGAACTGATCAAGAAGAAGCGAGAGTACGAGGCGCGAAAAACTCGCACAAAGCTGGCGCTCAACATATGCACGATTTGCGGGAAGAAGGATGCCCGGCCCTGTAAAGGGTGCGGCACGACGGCCTACTGTTCGACGGACTGCCAACGCATCGACTGGCGCGACCGGGGCCACCGGAAGGCCTGCAAGAAGATCCAGGCCGCGGAAGCGGCGCGGGCGGAAGCGCCGACGCCCCCGCCGTCGCCGCCGCGGGACGTCTTCTACGGCCCCGCGCCGCGTTCGCACGCCGACGAGGTCCGCGCGCGCATCGCGGCGGAACACGAGGCGGCCCGCGTGCGACGCGAGGCGAACCCGGAGCGGGAGCCGCTGTCTGAGCGGTACGGGTCGCGGTGCCCGATCTGTCTCGAGGAGTGGGACGTGAATGCTCCGCGCGTGTTTCGCGTCTGTTGCTGCCGGACGGTCTGCCGATCGTGCGCGGACAAGATCGGCACCGACGCGTGTCCCCTCTGTCGCGTACCGCGCGCGAAAACCCACGCGGAAAGCCTCGCGCGTCTGCGCCGCCATGTGGAGAACGAGGTGCCGGAAGCGATTACGTATTTGGGAGGTGCGTACTCGTGCGGTTACTTGGGCCTCGTGAAATCCGATAAGAAAGCCGCGAAGATTTGGAAGCGCGCCGTGGAGCTCGGAAGCGTGGAGGCGATGGTATTTCTTGGGGAATTGTACGAGCATGGAAATGGCGTCAAGCTGGACAAGAAGAAGGCGGAGCGGCTGTGGCGCATGGCCGCGGACCGGGGCAACGCGACCGCGCAATGCAATTTAGGGGTTTTACTTCACTCTGAGGAGAAATTTGAAGAATCGCTCCGGTACTACGCGCTCTCGGCGGATCAAGGCTATACCCCCGGAGAGATCAACCTTGGAGGTTGTTACAGCGACGGACAAGGCACGGAAGTCGACCTCGGCAAAGCCAGATACTTGTTCGAGCGCGCCGCTGCCAAGGGCCACGAGCTAGCTACAAGGAACCTCGCGCGCCTCGACGCGCGCGCATAGCCTAAGTCTTCACGCCGCGTCGTCGCCCGAGCCCGAGATGCTGCGCTTGCGCGCGGTCGAGTCGTGCTTGGCCCTGGCGTCGTCGTCGCCGCGTTCCTCTCCGCGCCGACCGTCGCGGTCTGGTGCCTCGCGTTCTTGAACGCGACGCCCGCCTGGCCCAACAAGGAGAGCGACGTGCATGCGGTTTATTCTAGGGGTGTTTCTAGGGGCCAGCGGATTGGGGGGAAGGCGCGCGCGGCGGCATGGTCACATGTTGGCCCGGAAGCCGTAGAGGGCCATGATTGTCTCCTTGCGCTTGATGCGGTCCTGCTTCTTCGCGAGGTCCGTGGCGGCGGCGGCGGCGATGGCGTCCATCCAGGCCGCGGCGTCTGCGGGGTCAGCTCCGCGCACAACGAGGCCCTCGGGCAGCTCCGGCGTCTTGACGACGAACTGGCCGTCCTCGGGCCCCGGCGCGACCGTCGCGGCCGCGCGGCCGTGCCTGGGTGGAACTCAAATCTTCAACCCGACTTCAACGGGAGCGTATGCGACGGTTTCGACGCGAGCTCTTCTGCCATGCTTCGCGAACCCAATGAGAGCGATCGATTCGTCCAAAAATCCGCCGAATCGACTTCGATGTGACGAAAGAGTTCTGAAGTTTTGGTCGGGACCCCCCGAACCGGCGGTTGGTTTCCACGCGGGGCTGCGCTCGGGGAGGCAGAGCTGGCCCTTGGGCACGTCGTCGGCCTCGTGCTTGAAGTAGCGGAGCATGCCGCCCTGGAGGATGAAGAAGCGGCTCTTCTCCTCCTTGGCGACCTTGGACCCCTCGAGGGACGCGGACGCGCGGCGCGTCGCGGACTTTGTGCGCCTCGCGGCCGTCGCGGGGCTCGGCGCGTCGGCCGGCGGCGGCTCCGGCGGCGCGTTGGCGAGGTCGCGCGTCTGGCGCTTGAAGGGCTTCTTGTAGAGGAAGCCGTAGGCGTCCACCGGCAGATTCGCGACGGACACGTCCAAATTCAGGCGCGCGGTCTTCTTCGGCGTGAACGAGTCCCAGGCCCTCTGGTCGAAGACCATCTTGAGCGTGACCCAGCGGTTGAAGGTGCCGCAGAGGTCCGTGAGGTGCATGTTCGAGCTCTTGAAGCCCTGCTTGTGCTTGAAGCGGAAGACGCACGGCGCGGCCGCCGCGGGCGCGCCGCCCGCGGCCGTGATGACCAAGGGGTGCTCGCGGCCGCTGGGCAGCGAGCTCGGGTCGACGACCGTCGACGAGTCGTCGACGGTGACCGAGCTCTTGGCGCCGCTCTTCTCGAGGAGGAACGCGCGCTGGAGCGCGGGCGTGCAGTCCGGCGCGAACGTCGACACGCCGCCGTCGCAGAAGTAGACGTTGCCCTTGTTCGACACGACCATGTGGAGCTTGCGGGACCCGATGAACTCGCCGACGCGGCCCGCCTGCGTGTACTTGTGCCAGAGCACGATCGTGTGCAAGACCACGAACTCGTGGATGGCGCCGTCCCTGGCGCGCGGGTGCGCGTCGCGGATCACGGACGCCCACTTCTTCGTGAGGTCGAGGACGAAGTGGTAGGCGCCGCGCTCGTCGACGCAGCGCCACCAGGCCTGGAGCCGCGTCGCCGCGCGCTGGCGCCTGTGTGCAAATCAACCAGTGGAACGCCCTGTCCAGCAAAAACTTCAAACCTCTCTATCTCGATCAAATCGAAGTCGATTGGGCTGATTTTTGGACGAATCGATTGCTCTCGTCGAGTTTTCGAAGCACAGCGAAAGATTCCGGTCCAAACCGTTCGATTACGCGCACATTGAAGTCGGGTTGAAGATTTGATTTGCACACAGGCTGGCGCCGCGCCTCGACGGACCGCGCGAACTGCGCGCGCGCGGCCTTGCCCCGCATGGCCGTCTCCAGCACGAGCGCCGACGCCTTCTTCACCTGCAGCGACTGGCGGCGCCGCAGGCCCCGCGACACGGCCTCGAGCTTCTTCGCGGCGGCCTTGCGGTGCGCGTACGCGCCTGCGCCGGAAACGACCCGTGGAACGGACCGGTCCGGCGAAACCTCTCGAGCTCGGTCACATCGACGTCGTTTCAGCTGATTTTTGGACGCATCGTTTTCTCTCGACTCCGAGCTCAAGACACGCCTCGAAACCGTGCAAAGACGCGCACGTTGAAGTTGCATAGGTTCGTTTCGGCGCGCGTACTCGCGGTGCGCGTGCCGTGCGCGGAACTTCGTCTCCATCTTCGTCGCCGCGAAGGCGCTGCGCGTCTTCTCCTCGACGGCGCGCGCGAGGGCGGCGACTTTGTCCGACGCGCGCTCTGCGACCGCGAAGAGCGGCGCGCCGCTCAGGCCCGCCGTCGGCGCCGCGAGCGCGGCGTCCGCGGCCGCGAGCGCCTCGACGAGGTCCGGCAGCGCGAGCACGTCGCCGGGCGCGCGCCGCGCCCTGGCTAAAAGCACGCCCCGTTTTTGCTTCGCCTCCTCGAGGTCGTTGAGCGCGCGCGTCTTCGCCGTCGTCTCGAACAAGGCCTCCTCGCCGCGGACCGCGGCCTCCGCGGCCTCGACGGCGTGCGTCGCCTCGTCGTCGCCGACGGCGACCTGGGCCTCCGCGGCCGCCAGCGCGTCGCGCGCCGCGTCCACGGCCGCCTCGACTTTGGCGCCGCCGACCTTGGCCGCCTCGGCGACGACGGCGTCGTGGCGCTTGCCGTGCGCCGCGAGCCGCCGCGAGAGCCACGCGTGCAGGCCCTCGTGGACCGACGCCTCGTAGACGGCGAGAAGCGCGTCGGCGGACGCGAGGGCCGCCGCGGCGACGAGCGCGTCCCGCGCGTCCGCGGCGGACAGCGCGGCGATCGCGTCGGCCGCGGGCGCCTTGATGGCCGACCGCTCCTCGACGCCGGGCACGGCGATGCCGAGGCCCGCGGTGTCCTCGAGGCGGTGCTTGAGCGCGTGGAGCGCCGCGCCCTGGCGCTGCTTGCCGAGCGCGCGGGCCGCGCGGGCCGCGGCGCCGGCCGCGGCCGTC
>NW_008705575.1:85967-86765 GCF_000186865.1 Aureococcus anophagefferens
GTCGTTGAGCGCGCGCGTCTTCGCCGTCGTCTCGAACAACGCCTCCTCGCCGCGGACCGCGGCCTCCGCGGCCTCGACGGCGTGCGTCGCCTGGGCAGCACAAGAGAGATTCAAGTTCTCTTCAACGTGCGTGTTCCGCGCGCGCGCGCCCCGGAAAAAGCATCCACGCTTCGAGACCGTTCCGAGAGATGATCGCTCGTCCAAAAAACAGCCGAAACGAGTGAAAAACGGCCGAGAAAGGAGCCTTTGAAGTTGGGAATTTTGCTCTCTTGTCCTGCCCTGTGCGTCGCCTCGTCGTCGCCGACGGCGACCTGGGCCTCCGCGGCCGCCAGCGCGTCGCGCGCCGCGTCCACGGCCGCCTCGACTTTGGCGCCGCCGACCTTGGCCGCCTCGGCGACGACGGCGTCGTGGCGCTTGCCGTGCGCCGCGAGGCGCCGCGAGAGCCACGCGTGCAGGCCCTCGTGGACCGACGCCTCGTAGACGGCGAGCAGCGCGTCGGCGGACGCGAGGGCCGCCGCGGCGACGAGCGCGTCCCGGGAGTCCGCGGCGGACAGCGCGGCGATCGCGTCGGCCGCGGGCGCCTTGACGGCCGACCGCTCCTCGACGCCGGGCACGGCGATGCCGAGGCCCGCGGCGTCCTCGAGGCGGTGCTTGAGCGCGTGGAGCGCCGCGCCCTGGCGCTGCTTGCCGAGCGCGCGGGCCGCGCGGGCCGCGGCGCCGGCCGCGGCCGTCGCCGCGGCCGCGAGCGGCGTCAGCGCGTCTAGCGCGGGCCGCGCGGCGGCCCTGCCGACGACGTCG
>NW_008705575.1:86815-94913 GCF_000186865.1 Aureococcus anophagefferens
CCTTGGCCGCGGCGGCCTTGCGCCGGCGGAACTCGGCGACCTGCTTGCGGCCCCGGGAGATGGACTGGAGCACGGACGACGCCTTCTCCTCGGCGTCGACGCGGTCGCTCGCGAGCGCGCTGAGCTGCGCCGCGCGCTCCTCGGACCTGTGTGGAAACCAACCACTGGTTTGGGTGGTCCTGACCAAACTTGAGAATTCTCTAGCTCGGTCACATCGAAGTCGATTCGGCTGATTTTTGGACGAATCGATAGCCCTTGTCAAGTTCTCGAAGTCCAGCCGAAGAGCTTGTGTCAAAACATTCGAATGCGCTCACATTGAAGTCGGGTTGAAGATTTGATTTCCACACAGCCTCGGACGTCGCCGCCTCCAGGCCCATCGCGAGCGCGAGCATCTCGTCGAGGCGCCGGGTCACCCCCAGCTTCGTGAAGAGCTGGCCGCTCTTCGTGCCGACGGCGAACTCGCCGTCGTCGAGGAGCATGGTGCAGAGCATGACGCAGGCCTCGGCGACGTCCGGCGGCCGGCACTCGCCGTGCTCGTCGCGGAGCTTTGCCTTCACCGCCTCGAGGTCCGCGGCGAGCGCCGCGACCTTGGCCGCCTCGTTGAAGCCCGCGGCCTTGGTGCGCGCGGCCTCGAGGGCCTCGATCCGCTTGAGCAGGGGCTCGCGCTTCGCGTCCCAGTCGGCCCACGCGGCCGTCGGCGGCCGCGCGGCCTCGTAGGCGCCGTGGAGGCCGCCGGACGCGAGCACGGTCGCGGGCAGGAGCCGCTCGAAGGCGTGCCACTTGTGGTCGCCGACGGACTCGGGGATGAGCTGCCAGTAGCTCTTCCAGAACGTCGCCGGGTCCGACTGCTCCGGGTAGCCCAGACGCCGGATCTTGACGATGTCGAGCAAACCGAAGAAGCGGAGCTGGCGCAGCACCATGTCCATGTCGAAGACGTTTCGGTCCTTGGACCCGTTGGGCCGGATGCAGCGCACGTAGTGCTTCTCGCACTCGTCGAGCTCCTCGGAGAGCGCGGCCATCTGCTCGCGGAACTTCTTCGACGTGCTCTCGGAGAGCGCGCGGCGCTGCGCCTGGCGCGCCTCCTCGCCGCCGCCCGCGGCCGGGTACCAGGCCGCGAGGACGCCGTCCTTCGAGGACCGCAGGCACTCGGCCGCGTCGCCGGAGAGCGGGTCGACGTTGCGCGTGAGGAAGCCGTGCGCCGTGTAGGCGACGTCGCCCGCGTAGTGGCGGACGACGAACTTGTCCGGGTTCGTCCGCGACTTGGCGTAGAAGGGGTGGTCCTTGTTCGCCTTGTCGACGCAGGCGAGGAAGTTCATGTCGCTGCCGCGCTGGCCGAGCTTCACCTGCTCGTCCAGGAGCACGAGCACGCCCGCCGGCGGCGCCTTGATGAGGTCGAGGCACTGCTGCGAGTCCGCGAGGTCGATGGCCGGGCACGCGATGCCCTCCTCGCGGTAGCGCTCGCCCTCGGCGACGAGCACCTGCTCGTTGAACGCGACCTGGAGCGTCTCGTTCGCGAAGTTGATGAGGAGCTGGTCCAGCGAGTTCGACGCCATGATCTCGAAGCCGTAGATGTCCAGGATGCCGACGAACGCGCGCGCCGCCGACGCCTCGACCTCCGCGGCCGACGGGCCCTCCTCGTCGCTGTCGGAGTCGCCGCCGCCGCGCGAGACCGCCGCGGCCTCGGGCGCGAGCGCGCCGTTGCAGAGCCTGACGACGTGGTCGAAGAGCTTCTCGTAGAGCGCCTTCGCGAGCGCGTCGCGCGCGTTCCGCGCCTGCGCCGCCGTGAAGGGGATGCGCTTCCGCGAGCCCGCGACGACGATGGACCGGTGGTGGAGCGCGCCGCGGAGCGACGCGCCGTCGAGGTCGCCCGCGGCCACCTGGAGGGCCTTCGCGGCGTCGGCGAGCGCGGCCTCGGAGCTCTCCAAAATCTTCGACTCCTCCGCGGAGTCGTCGAAGACGTCCTCGAAGTCGACGTCGCCGAGGCGCACGAGGCCCGCGCAGACGCGGCGGAGCCAGGCGATGGCCTCGCCCTGGCCCAGCGCCGCGAAGGCCTCGGCCGCGTCGCCGGCCTCGGCCACGTCGTCGACGCCCGGCACGACGAGCTCGTGCTGGTTCAGGTAGTGGTGCCGGTCCGCGCTCGCGACGCCGTACGTCTCGCCGGCGGCGCCGCCGAGGCCGCAGAGCTGGTAGAACGTGTGGTAGTTGCGCTCGCCCGGCCCGCACTTGGTCACGCGCGACTTCTCGAGCAAAAAGTCCTCGACCTGCGCGCCCACCAGCACCTTGTCCTCGTACTCCAGCAGGAGGAACTTGCCGAAGCGGCTCGAGTTGTCGTTCATGGCCGTCTTCGCGTTCCCGAAGGCCTCGAGCACGGGCGTCGTCGCGAGGAGCGCCGTGACGTCCCAGTGGTCGCCGCCGCCGCCGGCCCCGTCGAAGACGCCCCGGGAGAGCGCCGCGAGGTACGTGACGATGAGCGTCGACGCCATGGTCTTGCCCGCGCCGCTCTCGCCGTTGCAGATGATGGCCTGGTTCGTCGCGGCGCCCTCCGCCTTCCACAACGCGTCGTAGGCGACGTGGGCCCAGCGGAAGAGGTGCGGCTCGCCCTCGGCGCCGCCGAATGTGTCGACCATGGCCTCGAGCGTCGCCGGTATATCGTAGACGTCGCCGCCGAGGTCGCGGTAGGGGTTGATGGAGCAGAGCACGTTCCCCGCCGCCGTGTAGATGTGCCCCGCCTTCCAGCGGCGCCGGAGCATGGCCAGCAGCGGCGCCTGGTGCAGGTCCGCCATCTCGCAGACGTCGCGGAGATCTTTGTCGTGGGACTCGTCCCAGGGCTGCGCCACGCTCACGACCACCGTCTCGGGTTCTTCGCCCTCGGGCGCGCCGGCGAGCGTAGCGTTGCCGTCGCCGTCGAGGGCCGTGATGTCCACGAGGCGCCAGAGGTCCACGGGGTCGTCGGCGGGGATCCAGAACTTGGCGCTGGCCTCGCCGGCCTCGAGGCTGCTGTTGAGGCGCGCGGCGATCATCATGCGCGTCGACTGGGCCTGGGACGCGCGCTTCGCGCTCAGGGACACGTCCTCCATGGCGCACGGAGCCACTGGCGCGGACGACGGAACAGGCGGAGACAGGGCAGCTTCTTAGGTTTCACGGGATTTGTGCACACGATGGTGCCGCTTTTTTATGTAATCCTCTGCATGTACAATGCTTTCTCGAAGGCTGCGATTGTCGTCCCCGGTAAGTTCGACGGCGACCCGCTCGCCCACTGGATGGGTAGTGAAAAGGCTTAGCCAATGAGGTGGGGGCAGCTTAGGTGGCACGCGGTCGCCCTTGCGTGCGCGGTCGCGCGCGCCGCCGCCGCTGCGGTGGTCATCGACGGTACGACGCCGACGTGCCCCCTCAAGACCGGCGAAGTCCGGCAGCTGGACGCGGCCAAAAACTACACGCGCATCGAGTCGGCCGCGCCGTGCGTCCTCTACGACACGGCCGCCGCGGCGCCGCCCGCGGACGTCGTCGAGCTGACCGTCGTCCAGGCCGGACCCTCGCAATGCATGCCGCATCTCGCCGGCGCCAAGGTCGCGGTCGACACGCTCAACGCGCTCAACGACGACAAGGGCTTGCGGTGGGCGTCGCGGGCGACACGTTCGTGCGCCTGCGGCTCGTAACGATCTTGACAGCCGCGGAGGGGCGCGCGGACTACGACGCGTTCCACGACAACGTGACGCGCGCGATGCTCGCTTCCGACGGCTTCGCGGACGCGTACGGCGCGCCGCGGTACCTCATCGGCTCCTGCAACAAGGGACCGTTCGCCGACGCCGAGAAGTGGGCCGCCGAGGCGGCCGGCGTGATTCTCATGGCCCAGATCGGCGCCGACTCCACCTACGAAGAGGGACTCGCGAACCTGTTCGGCATGCACCTCAGCAGCTACAGCTACTCGGTCCCGGTCCTGCAGCAGATGCGCCGGAGCGGCGCCCGGAAGATCGCCGTCGTCACGTCGACGCACAGCAATTTCTTCGTGACGACGTGCGCCTTCGGCAAGGAGTACGCCGTCGGCAACGTTACCGTCGCCTCCACGAGGCAAGACGAAGCGGACCTGGAGCTCGTCTACGACGTGTCCTTCGACCCGAAGGCCGACGATGATGGTGACGGCGTCGCCAACCGCGTCGACGTCGACTTCCTCGACGGCGTGGCGACGGGCGTCTGCGACTCGGGCGCGGACGTCTTCATGGCCTGCGTCCAGACGGACGAAGCGAAGGTGCTGGTGGCGAAGTGGCAGGCGCTCGAGTGCGTCCCGGACGCCGTCTGGCTCACGTGCGCGGGCTGGGGGGCGGCGACGCGCGGCGAATCCGACGCGCGCAACTACGCGGCCGGGGGCTCCCAGGTCGACGTCGCCATGCCGTACTCGGACGAATTCTTCGGAACGATAGAGGCCCTCGTCGACGCGGGCGAGGCGGCGTTCGGCTACCGCTTTGACTACGATTATGTGAGCTCGTATTCGTGCGTCTACGTGCTTTACAGGGCGCTGCGGGCCCGGTACGACAACGAGGCCGTCGACGCCGCGGGCCTCGCGGCCGAGCTCGCCGACGCCGACGGCTACGCGCAGCTGCGCGCGAACCTGGCGCGCCTCGAGGCCCTCGAGACGGTCTTCGGCCCCGTGGGCTTCGACGAGATGCAGCGGAACGCGGGGCGTAACCCGGGCGCCGTCCAGCCGCTGCCCGCGGCCGACGGCGGCTTCGCGCTCCGCTGCGTCGGGCCGATCGAGGCCGCGGAGACGCAATACGTCTACCCGGCGCCCGCGGCCCTCCCGTGCCCGCTCAACAGCTTCGCGAACGCGTCGGGCGCGTGCTTCCTCTGCGACAACGAGTGCACGCGGTGCCCTGTGTGGAAATCAAACAGTGAGCTGGGTTATCCCAACCAAACTTCAGAACTCTCTATCTCGGTTAAATCGAAGTCGATTCGGCTGATTTTTGGACGGATCGATTGCTCTCGTCGAGTTCTCGAAGCGCAGCGAAGAGTCTGGTCCAAATCGTTCGATTACGCTCACATTGAAGTCGGGTTGAAGATTTGAATTCCACACAGGCGGTGCCCCGTCGGGTCGACGATCCACGACCCCGCGCTCGTCGACGGCGCGGGCGCCGCGTCGGTCGCGTCGTGCACCATGTGCCCGGCCGGCTACGGCATCCGGGGCAGCACCTGCCAGCCCTGTCCCTCGGGCTCCTCGTCCGCGGCGGGGTCCGCCGTCTGCGACGTCCGCGCGCACTACTACCGGTGGCGAGACGATGCTCCGGAACTCTACCGCTGCCCCGCGCACGACGACGCGTGCCGCGGCCAGAAAGCAGGCGGCGCGGGCGCCGGCGACGCGCTGTGCGCCTCCAAGGCGACGGGCCCGCTCTGCATGCTCTGCGAACCGAAGCACCACCGCGTCGTCTCGCGCCGGGGCCGCGCGCGGTGCAAGCGGTGCGACGAGTGGACGGGCGTCGCGGACGTCTACGGCTATCTCGTCGTCTTCGCGGGCGCGGCGCTCGTCGCGGTAATCTCGGCGCGGCGGGCGCTGGCGCGCGAGATACGCACGCTGACCGACCAGCTCCGGGCGAAGAGCCGGCTGCACGGCTTCGACCGCGCGCTGCCGACGCTGTGGACCGTGGCGCGCCAGGCGATCTACACGATCACCGTCATGAGCCAGGTCCGCTCGATCGAGCGCCTGACGCTCCCGAAGCCCTACTCGAACCTCATCGACGTGCTCACGGCCTTCGCCATCGACGTCGACAAGTACCTCGGGCCGCTCGCGTGCTTCGAAATCACGTACTACGACGAGCTCCTGTTCTGGACGCTGCTGCCGCCCGCGGCCCTGGCGGTCGCGGTGCTCGCCGCGGTCGCGGCGGGCCAGATGCGCGGGACCGCGCGCCGGATGCGCGGGGCTTCGATCGGCGACGAACGGGCGCTGATGCTGCCGGACGCGCCGCGCGTCCGCCGCGGCGACGGGCGCTCGCCCCTGCGGCGCGTCGTCGTGGCGTGGGTCATCGCGTGCATCTACTTGCATTCGTTCATCTGCGGCGTGATCTATAAAGTGTCCGTGTGCGCGCGGCCCCACGGCAACGAAAGCAAGTTCTTGACGCATCGAGGAAGCCGGAGCTTCGTCCGGTCGGACTACGGCCTCGCGTGTTACACGAGCACGTACCGCGCCTACCGTCTCTACGCCGGGCTCGCGTTCATCGCCTATGCGACCTTCCCCGCCGTGCTTGCATTGAAGCTCTGGGTGAACCGCAAGAGCGGCCGCCCCGACACGTATTTGGCGTTCATGACGTCGCACCTCCGGCCGGGCGCGTGGGCCCTGGAGTGCGTGGCGATGTGGTACCGAATGCTCTTGAGCGGGGCGCTGTGGCTGTTTTTCAAGAGGGAGCAGGACGTGATGCGTCTGGGCCTATCGCTCGTCGTCGTGGTCTTGTTCGCGGGCGCTTGTTCGTGGGCGCGACCGTACTCGACCGAGGGCGCGCGCCGCGCGTGCGACATGCTGCAGCGGTTTCTTCTTCTTTTCTTCTGCCTGGCCATCGTGAGCAACAGCGTCGAGCGACGGGAGTGTTTTTTCGCGTGAATGTCGCCTGAAGATGTGAAGAAATCCGACCCCGTCGCACTTGGTAGGTGAGCAAGGGCGAGGTCTTCTCGCAGAAGCAGGACGTCGTCTTCGGCGTGTTCTGTTTCCTCTTGACGGTGTACCTCTTTGCCGGCGTCGCGTATAACGTCTGGCGCGCCGACGTCCGGGACCTCGTCGATGGGCTCCGGGAAAACCGCTTGGACCGGCTCGCATTACGGCGGCTCTACGAGGGCGCCGAAAAGGCGGTGATCGGCGAAGCGATCTTGGAGGCGGCGCTGGCGCCGATCGAGGAAGGCGCGGAGGAGGACGAGCGGTGGGAATTCGTGGACCGCGAGCTGCTCGGCTCCCACGATCAGACGTGTGACGTGCTTCGCGACGTCTGGGACGCTCCGGATCGCGAAGACCTCATGCTTTGGCTCGGCGAGGTGCGCGCGCAGGCCACGCGCGCGATGCGCGCGCGCGGCGACGACGACGCTCCTTTGGACACGTTCGCCGCGGCCGTCGGCGCCGCGGCGCCGTGGCTGAGCTCGTGGCTGGCGCCGCACGTCGCAAGCGCGTATGCGCAAGTCGCGGGCGAAAAACCGCTCATGGCCTCCGACGCGCTCCTCGCGTTTGATATGGTAGTCGTACGCGCGCTGGGCGGCGCCGAGACCGTCGATGCCGTCCGCGAAAAGCTTCACGGCGCGGCGCAGACTCCGAAGGGGGCTCCGCGCGCCTCGGCGGTGGGCAACCCGACGAACTTCTCTCGCGCCTCGTCGTTTTCTCGCGCGCTCAAGCGGGCGTCGACGGTGCGCAGCACGCGCCGGCGGTCCTCGGCCCGCGTGTCGGGGCAACACGACGGCGAGCCCTACGCGTTTGTCAAGACCGAGCGGTCGTCGCCGCCGCCGCGGTGCTCGAGGTACACGGTACTCGCCATCAGAGCGAAAGCTTTAGCATCGCAGGCCGACGACGCCATGGCCACCCTCGCGCGCGAGGCCTTGGAGAACGACTCCGGCCGCGCGTTGATCGAGCGCGGCTCGGTGGGGACGGCCGCCGAGCAGCCGGCGCTCGTCGCCGACGCGCTGAACGCGTACGTGAAAACGCTCGGCGGCGAGGCCCTGCGCGACCGCGTGGATGCGGCCGCCCTACCCGAAATCCTCCACGCGCTCGCGGGCGGCGCTTTCGACGGGTTCCGGAGCGCGCTCGAGGCGATCGTCGCCGCGGTCGAAGGAAGCTCGTTGATGGGCAACTGCGACCCGCGCACCGCCGTCAAGTCGCTCGCGCGCATGCGAGCCAAGGTCCAAGAATACCGAGCTGAGCAAGGGCAGCAGCGATGGCCCGCGTGCGCTCGAGTCCAGGATCCGCTGCGCGCCACGGTACTGTGTAGTTCCGCCGCCGTGATGCTCCAGGCCCTGAAACATCTCGAAGCGCCGCCGTCTGTGTGGAAATCAACCACTGGTTTGGGGGTTCCCACCAAACTTCAGAACTCTCTATCTCGGCCAAATCGACGTCGATTCGGCTGATTTTTGGACGAAT
>NW_008705575.1:95156-97572 GCF_000186865.1 Aureococcus anophagefferens
ATTACGCGCACATTGAAGTCGGGTTGAAGATTTGATTTCCACACAGGCCGCCGTTCGAGCTCCTGCGGCTCAAGAACAACTTGGCGAGCGAGGAGAAGCCCTTCAACCTGCTCGCCGTGTTGGAGTTCGCGCCTCGGGACGCCGAGGTCCCTCTCGTCGTCGAGGTGCAGCTGCTCTTCGACCACCTGCTCCCGCTCTTCGCGCACACGCACGTCCTCTACTCCGTCTATCGCGCCCGCTCCTTCGGCTCGCGCAACGCCGCTTCTACGAGCGGCGTCGCCGGCAAGCGGGAGCCGCCCCGCCGCGTCGTCGACATCGAGGCGCTCGTCGACGACAGCGAGGACGACGACCCCGTGGCCGTCGTCGTCGGCGGCGTCGACGACGCGGCGGCGGGCGACGGCGTCGAGTGCGGCGCGTGCGGCCTCTTCGAGCAGGCCGTCGTCGACGCGCCCGCGCACTTCCCCGACACCGACGAGCCGCGGTTGCAAGTATAGGCATGAGAAATACATATATGAACGACGAATAGCGTCTTATTTTAAAAAGGCGGCCTACCCGGTCCACTCGTCGCAGCGGTAGTGGATGATGAGGCGCTCCGTGCGCTCGTCCGGGCCGACGCCCATCTCGCGGAAGAGCGTGATGAGGTTCGCCGTGTGCTCCATGTGCTCGAGGAACGCCGTGCCGTGGGCCTGCATGTGCTGCATGACGCGCGCGCGGAGCCTCCCGTCGTCCTCGGCGTCGCTCTCGCGGATGCGGACGCACTCGACCATGAAGCGGACGTCGGCCTCGGAGAGCGGGTCGCCGTCGTACTTCTGGCCCGCGGGGAGCTTGGAGCGCCGGTCGGGCTCGGGGATCGTCGGCTCGGCGAGCGGCGCGCGGTCCGGCGGGTGGTCGACGTTGAACTTCATGCGATCCACGAGCTCGCGGACGACGCGCGCCTCGTCGTGGCCGGCCTCGCGGCGCTGGCGCGCGGCGTCGATGGCGTCGGCGAGCGCGACGAAGTAGAGCTCGACGGACTCCTTGTCGGGCGCCTTGTCCGGGCTCGGGAACTTCAATCGCGCGTACTCTCGCGACGCCTTCTCGAGCGCGGCCGCCGCCTTGGCGTCGTCGAGGCCGAGGAGGTCGCCGATGTAGGCCGCGATGGACTTGTCCGGCAGGTCCGCGCCGCGGAGCTTGGCGATGGCGACGTCCGGCGACTCCGGCGGCTCCGGCGGCGCCGCGTCCGCGTCGTCGTCGGACGCGTCGCTCTCCGACGACGACGACGGCGGCGGCGGCGGCTTCGGCGGCCGCGGGTTCTCCGCGCGGTCCTTGTGGGCCTCGCGCTCGAGGAAGCCCCGGTCGAACTTGAGCTTGGCCTGGCGGCCCTCGAGGCCGACGTCGCCTTTCGACGGCTCGAAGCCGCGCGCCTTCTCCGCGGTGGCCTCGAGCGCGTAGCCGTCGTCGTCGACGGCCGGCGCCGCGTCGCCGCCGTCCCGGGGCGGCAGCTCCGCGAAGGTCTTGTCGCGGTAGTCCGCGTTGTAGAAGAGCTTCTCGATGTCGTCCTCGGACGCGAGGTCGTGCGCCGCGAGCGCCTCCTGGACCTGCGTCATGGACGCGCCGGCCTCCTGCATCTTCGCGATGTCCGTGAGCGCCTCCATCTTCGCCCACTCCTCGTCGGTCATGCGCGCGCGGAACTCCGTGGCGACGTCCTGGGGCATCTTGCCCTCGTCGCGCTCGAGGCGGTCCGCCTCGCGCCACGCGGCGGCGGTGCCCTCGTCCATGCCCTTGAGCTTCTCCCGCACCTCGATGTCGCTGCGGACGCGCACGTAGCGCTTGCGGTACTCGAGGTAGATCTCCTCGCGGCGCTGGACGAGCTTCTTGTCGCCCTTGGACTCGTTCTCCGCGCGGAGCGCGTTGTTGAGCTTCGTGGACCACTCCGCGAGCTCCGCGCGCTCGTCGTCGTTCATCATGGGCAGCATGCCGTGGCGCTCGTTCTTGTCCATCTCCTCGTACTCCGCGCGGAGCTGCTCGATGGGCGCGCCGTCGCGGTGGAGCGTCATGAGGCGCCGCGCGGTCTCGAGGCTGCACGTCTCGTCCATCTCGCGGTCCATGCGGTCGCGGTGCCTGTGTGGAAATCAAATCTTCAACCCGACTTCAATGTGCGCGTAATTGAACGGATTGTGCCGGTCTCTTCGGCTGGGCTTCGAGAAATCGATGCGAGCAATCGATCCGTCCAAAAATCAGCCGAATCGACTTCGATTTGACCGAGCTAGAGAATTTCAAAGTTTGGTCGGGACGTCCCAAACCACTGGTTGATTTCCACACAGCGCGGTGCGCGCGCGCGCGGCGGTGGAGCTCCGTGAGCTTGCGCTCCTCGGCCCAGGGGTCCTCCTCCTCCTCGCCGCGCGCCGCGCGCTCGCGCGCCTCGCGCGCGTCCTGT
>NW_008705575.1:97706-107756 GCF_000186865.1 Aureococcus anophagefferens
TCGTCCGCGCGGTCGTTCGCCTCGCGCGTCGTCTCGATGACGTGCCTCTCCTTCTTGAGCGCGCTCTTCTGGTTGTGGCCGATCCAGTACTCGGCCTCCTCGCGCTCCGTCGCGTTCGACTCGTTGTCGACGAACTTCATGCCCTCGGGCAGCTCGTTCTCCATGTCGCGCACGCTGGGCTTCTTCGTGACCTCCGGGTGCGAGTCCCACTTGCTGTGGACGGCGTCGCGCGCCTTGCGCCGCGCGAGGTCCTCGTCCGTCGCCGACGCCGCGCCGTAGTCGTCGAGGATCGGCGCCATGGCTTCGGCGGCGCGGCCGACGGAAGCGGTGGCGCTGGCGGCAGCTCACGGAGCTCGGTCGCTTCGGAGCGCCTCGCAGCTCGTCCACTCGAGGCGCCGCTCGAAGCGTCCAGAACCCACCGAGCGCACACGCCGTCCGCACGCCGCCCCCGGGCCCGGCGCGCCGCCCCGGGACCTTAGAGCTCTCGCGCGCCTCAGAGCGGCAGGAGCTTCCAGCGCGCGCGGTCCGCGGACAGGAGCGGCAGGTGGCGGACCTCGACGTCGCCCTCGGGCGCGTCGAAGTCGATGGTGACGGACTCGGACGCCGGCGTCGCCTTGACCGTGCCCGACGCCCAGCCGAGGTCCTCGCTCCACCAGTAGGACACGCGGCGGCCCGGCCGGAGCGCCGCGAAGGCGAGGGGCGCGTCGCTCGGCGCGGGCCGCGGCGGCCGCTTTCCCGCCGCCGCGGCCATGAGGCTCGCGATGGCCGCGAGCTCCTTGTAGAGCGGGCCCGCGTGGCGCGCGACGGCCGCGTAGCGCCGCGCCGCGGACCGGCTGCGGACGCAGTTGCTCGCGACGCCGTCCGGCGCGTCGACGAGCGCGAGCATGGCGAAGGAGAAGCGCCGCTCGCGCCTCTCCCGGTCCGCGGCGGCCGCCGCGCCGTCGAGGAACGCGTCCTCGTCGAGGCACGCCGCGCGCGCCTCTTCGAGCCGGTCGAGCATCCGCCGGTACTCGCCCTCGGGCAGGGGCTCGCCGAGGCCGTCGACGGCCCCGAGGGCGCCGTCGATGCGGTCGCAGAGCTCGAGCGTGCGCTTGAGCACGCCGAAGCACTTCTCCCGCTCGTCCTCCACGGATCCCAAACCGTCGACGACGTCGTAGGGCGCCAGCGGGTCGTCCTCGCGCGGCGCCTCGTCGTCGGCGCAGGGCCCGCACTCGACGGCCGTATAGGGGAACTCCTTGGCCGTGCGCCCGATGGCGACGCGCGCGTCCAGGTCCTCGCAGCCCGCGACGACGGCCGCCGCGGACCCGTCGTCCGCGACCTCGGCGAGCGCGACGTCGCAGACGACGCCCGTGCCGTCGTCGAGGAGCCGCACGCAGGCGCCGTACTTCTTCAGGTCGCCGACGAAGGCGACCTGCGCCGCGCCGGAGAGGGCGTAGCGCAGGCGCCGCCTGGGCAGCAAAAGGGTGCGAAATTCCCAACTTCAAAGGCTCCTATCTCGGCCGATTCCCACTCGTTTCGGCTGATTCTTGGACGAGCGATCATCTCTCGGAACGCTCTCGAGGCGTGGGTGCTGTTTCCGAAACGCGCGCGCGCGGAACACTCACGTTGAAGCGACGTTGAATCACCCTTTTGCTGCCCTGGGCGCCGCTTGAGGCCGGGCACGGGCATGAGCGCCGGCGCGCCGCCCTCGGGCCGCAGCACGGGCAGGATGCGCTTCCGCGCCGACGCGGCGCTGCCCCGGTTCGCGAAGCGGCTCGGCGCGCTCCGCAGCGCGCCGACGCCCGCCACCGCGAGGAGCAGCGCGCGCAGCTTTGGGAGGCCTGCCATGCGCTGGCTGATTTAATTTGCGCCGGAATTGCCACAGGGATGAAGCGGATGTTTACTCTATGTTGAAAAGCGCGGTCGACAGCCGCCGTCGGCGCCGAGGACCGCGCCGCGGCGCGCGCTCTGGAGGCGATCGCGGGCGCGGAAATTTATCGCAGCTCCAGCATGGACGACGGATTCCAGGCAGCCTGTGAATATGCGCAGAATGGAGACATTCAGCAGATGAAAGCATGGTTGTTGAGAGGCGGCGACGCTAATCAAGTCGACAGCCGCAACTCATCTCTGGGCCATTACGCTCTCGCTGGATGCCGAAGCGATGACAGGTCAGACGTGATTCGATTTCTCGCGTCGCACGGCATGGACGTGAACGGCCGCGACGTCTACCGACAAAGCCTCCTGCACAGCTGCCAGTTTCCGGAAGAGGCCGCCGCGCTCATTGAGTTAGGCACCGATGTCAACGCAACGGATATGCGTGGAGATACGCCCCTAGTCTTTTACATCGCGGTGCCGCATCACGGCCTGGAGTTAATCCGCCTCCTGCTCCGTCACGGCTGCGACGCGGCGGCGGTGAACGAGCGTGGTGAGGATGTGGCAGGGTGCGCTCGAGAGTTTTACGATGCCAACAAACTCGAAGCCGATGATCCCGATTTCGTCGAGGACGCATTGAGCATGTTGGCGACTGCCACCTTTCTTGAGGACGTCAAAGCCGCGGGCGGTTGGAAGGCCTACCTAAGAGCTCCCCGTGTCCAGCTCGTGCGCCTTCGGTCGCTCTGTGATCGCGGCCGCGCGGCGCCGCCCTCCGTCGCATCCGGCAAGCTCCAACGGCTGCGGAACCTCAGCGCCGCGGAGGTCGCCGTTTTCGCTCGCCTCTTCGGCGCCCCGCCGCCGCGGACGCCGCGCGCATCGAGCGGCCGGCTGCCGAACGAGATCTTCTGGCACATCCTCGCGTTCTGGCGCACGGATCGCGACTAACACGGAGATGCACAAAAGGGGGTCGTTAGGGGAGCGGGCGCGCCGGGGTGGTCCCCGGCGCGCGCGCGGGGAAAACGGGGCCCGGCGGCTCAGACGGCGCCGACGCCGGGCTGCGTCGTGACCGCGGAGTAGCCGTCGCCGCGGAACTCGCCCGGCGCCGGGTTCGCGCCGAGGCAGCAGCAGCAACTCGTCTGGCAGCAGCCCTTGTAGGAGCAGCAGTCGAAGTCCTTCTTCAGCACGTGCTTGACGTAGACGGCCTCCTGGTAGAGCGCGGACGCGCCGCACCAGTAGTGGACGCAGCAGGGCGAGCAGCACTGGCGCCGGAGGCCGTGGTTCCGCTCGAGCGTCGCGCGGGTCTTGGACGTGAGGATGGGCTCGAGGCGGGCCCAGGACGCGGACTGGTGGAGCACCGTGGCCAGGGCGCCCTGGAGGAGCGACGACGCGCAGGACCAGGCCGCGAGCGCCCAGTAGTTCGTCGCGCAGCGCGGCGTCGTGCAGCACAGGCAGGGGCCGCAGAGCTCGGGGTTGCCGTCGACGCCCGAGACGTCGAGGCGCTCCGCGAGCTCGGCCCAGAGGCAGGGCGTGCACCACGTCGCGTAGCAGCACAGCGGCAGGTCCGCGGCGCAGCCGCAGTTGTCAAAGCAGCAGAGAGCCGCGGGCCAGTCCTTGTCCCCGACGAGGGGCGTCGAGAAGCCCGTGACGACGCCCTGGACGACGACGACGTTGCCCGTGGGGGCCGGGGCGCTGTCGACGACTTTGGACGTCGCCATGGGGGCGCAAGGGGCCGGTCTTCCTGTCGCGGGCGCGCCGGGTCGGGCGGGGAGGCGCACGGGGCGGCGGCTTCGGCGCGAGCTCTTCGGCACCGGCGCGGCAATGCCGGGCGCTGCTCGATCGATGGTGCCGTGGACGGTGCCGTCGGTGCCGCTCTGGTTGACGATAGTGATCGCTTGCGCCGCCATACTCGTCGTCGCGACAACGCCCCCGTAAATATGATCTACGACACCGCACCGGCCGGCGTCCCCCGCATCGGCGCGCGCGCGCGCGCAAGCCGAAACCGCCGCCCGCTCGCTCACGAGACCGCCCGCAGGCCTCGCCCTACTTTAGCTCGTTTTTGAGCAGCGGCAAGCACAAGCCGACGTCCGAGGAGGTCATCGACGCGCTCGCCGACATCAAGAAGAAGTTCCCGAAGCAGTCGCCCGAGGAGATGGCCGCGAACCTGAGAATGAAGCGCGTACCGCCGCGTCCGCCGGGAGTACGGCGCCGAGAGCGCTCGCGTCGCCGCGAGAGGAGGCCGCCGCGCGGCGCCGCCGCCAGAGGGCGCCGCCGCGCCGCGCTCGCCGCGCGAGGACGCCGCCGCGCGCCGCGCGCCGCGCCGCGCCGCCACGAGCGACGCGCCGCAGGTATCCGCAGTGGGTCCTCGAGGGCTTGAACTGGGCCGAGCTCTCGGAAAAGATGGGCGACGACGACTAGGCGCCGGCCCGCGCGCTCCTCCCGGGAGAGGACAAGTAGAACTAACACCGATTCGCGACGACCTCGAGCGGGGCCCGCGGCCGCGCGGGACGCCGCCTCCGCGCGCAGCGGCGCTCCGGGGCGGCGCACGGCGGGCCGCCCGGGAACGCGCAAAAGAAATGCGCCGTCGGTTCTGCTCGAGGCCGCCGGGCCGCTCGAGCGAGAGCGGAGGCCGGCTCTCGAAATCCGTTGATTCGCCGTTGAAGCTCAAAGTAATTTGTTTCGCTCCGACTGAGCCGATGGGCTGCCATCCTGAGAGGGAAAAGGGCGACCTGGGCGCGCCGTGATGGGCTCGAGGACGGATGGGCTCGGCGGACGGATGGGCTCGCAGCGCCGCCTGACGGATGGGCTCGAGGACGGCGCGTACCGCGCCGCGGCGGCGCTGCGCGGCGCCGCCGACGACGCCGCCGACGCCCTCGCGCACGAGCGCGACCGCGCGGCGGCGGTGCTCGCCGCCGCCGCCGACGTCGCGCGGAGCAGCCTGCCGGGCTTCGGCGGCGACTCGCCGCCGTTCGGCCGCGACGCGCGGCGGCGGCGCACGTCCGTCCGCGCGGCCGCGTTGGGCACCGAGCAGGAAAAGGGTGATTCAACGTCGCTTCAACGTGAGTGTTCCGCGCGCGATTGTTCCAGAGAAAGCATCCACGCGTCGAGAGCGCTCCGAGAGATGATCGCTCGTCCAAAAATTAGCCGAAACGAGTGGAAAACGACCGAGATATGAGCCTCCAAGGTTGGAAATTTCGAACTCTTTTCCTGCCCAGGCTCGGCACCGAGCTGCTCCCCGCGGACACGCTCCTCCGCGCGGAGAAGCTCGCGGCCATGGTCAGCGGCTCCGGCGAGGCGCCGCGCATGGACCCGCGCCACAGCGCCGACGGCGCGCGGCTCCTCGCGCGGACCATCGCGCGCGAGGTGGCCTACGACCGCGCCGTGCGCCGCGAGTACTGCAACCTCGGCATCTTCGTCGTCTACGTCGTCACGCTCCTGACGATGATCACGCTCCAGCGCGGCGTCGCGTCCGGGTCCGGGCGGCTCCAGGCCCTCGCCGCGCGGCGCACGTGGCTCGGCCTCAGCCTCGGCGTCACCGCGGACGAGTCGCGCGTCACGAACGAATTGGTGAACGTCACGGGCGTGCTCGCGCACGTGCGGCGCAACGTCGAGACCATCTTCGGCCGCTCGACCTGCGGCAACGGCGTCTGCGAGGCGCCCGACGAGCACCCCTTCTGGCGCGCGGCGGCCGACGCGCGCCACTTCGAGGGCGGCTGCACCTTCGACTGCGGCGCGATCGCGACGGTCGAGGTCGGCGTGACCTTCTTCGACGCGCACAAGTACCGCAGCGCCGCGCAGCTCGTCCGGGCCCTCGCCTACCAGGACAAGGTCCGGGGCTTCACGCCGCTCCAGTGGGGCGCCGTCGACGAGCGGAACCAGCTCCTGCGGACGCCCGCGGCGGGCTGGAACGTCTGCAGCCGGACCGACGCCCTCGCGGGCCACTTCGAGAAGGTCTGCGTCTTCGACGGCGACGTCTTCATCGACGGGCTGCCCTACCGGACCCTCGAGCTCGACGTCGACGACGCCGCGCACTTCGCGGCGAAGAAGACCGCGTCGCTCTACGCGGGCGACTGGGAGCTCGTCTACGCCTTCGCGAACTTTAGCTGGGTCCACCCGGAGACGGGCGAGGACGTGGTGCTCGCGCACCCGGCGCTCCGGGGCGAGCTCTGCGTCGGCGGCGCGTGCGAGCTCTGGGCCGCGTGCCCGAACGCGCCGTCCTGCGGCTGCCAGTTCGAGGACGGCGACTACGTCTGCTACGACCGCGACTACTGGAAGGGCTTCGACGCGGCGACGATGCGCCACGACGCCGCGGACGCGGCCGGCCGCGACGAGTTCGACGGCGCCTACGCGGCGTACCGGGGCTTCGAGGCCGTCGCGGCCTGGTGGGACGTGCCGCGGTCGCCCCTCGACGACGGCTCGACGGCGCGGTCCTGGCGGCCGAGCAGGTTCGCGCGCAACGGCCAGCACCTGTGTGCAAATCAACCAGTGAGCTGGGACGTCGGGGCCAAACTTGAGAATTCTCTAGCTCGGTCAAATCGAAGTCGATTCGGCTGATTTTTGGACGGATCGATTGCTCTCGTCGAGTTCTCGAAGCACAGCGAAAGTGCTCGTGTCAAAACATTCGCATACGCGCACATTGAAGTCGGGTTGAAGATTTGATTTGCACACAGGCCAGCACTGGTCGGGCGACTGCGCGGTCCACGATTTGCTGCTGGTGCCCGGCGCGGGCTTCCTCGGCTGGGCGGCGGACGTGCTGGAGGTCTGGGTGTCGAACGCGACGGCGACCGACGGCCAGGCGGCGCTCCGCGACGGCCGCGCGCACCTCGCCTACGTCTTCGAATTGGACGAGGGGCCCTGCGCGGAGCGGAAGGTCTTCCTCTGCGCGGACAAGCGCTACACCTTCGGCTTCCGGTCCGCGGGCGACGGCGCGCGCCGCGACACGACCCTGCTGAACTACGAGCTCTATTTCGAGGGCGAGCTGCGACTGCGCGGCGCGGGGCCCGCGGCCGTCGAGGCCGGCGACTGCGGCGCCCTCGCGACGGACAAAGACGGCCGCTGCGTGGACCACAACGCGAGCTTCTGCGCCTACGGGAGCGACGTCGACGCGCCCGCCTTCTGCGACCCGGCCCGCGAGGCCTACGACGCGTCCCTGGCCTACGCGCGCGACCCCTACGGACCAAAAGCTCTGGACCGGTGCGCGCCGACGCGGACGTGCGCGGACTACGTCGCGACCTACGGCTACGAGCTGCGGGACTGCGGCGCCGCCAACGCCTCGAGCCCGTCGGCGGCGCCGACGGCCGCGCCGACGGCGGGCGGCGGCGACGCGTACGTCGCATCGGATCCCATCGCCGCGTGCGACTTCTCCGACGGTTTGTGCGCGGGCTGGACCGGCGACGGCCTCGACGTCGCGACGGGCACCTTCTTCGGCGCCCGGGGCCCGAACCGGAACGGCGCATATTCCAAGGCGCCGGGCGACGCCTTCGCGGCCGTCAACGGCGCCGCGACGCCGAACGCGACCGCGACGCTCGAGTCGCCGGAATTTTCCCTCAACGGCAGCGCCTACGTGTCGTTCCTCTACAGCGCCTACGGCGACATCGCGCGCACCGTCGAGGCCTTCTACCTCGACGGCGGCGGGTGGACGCGGTGCTTCCGCGCGGAGTGGGATCAGGGCGCGCCGTGGCGTACCGCGTTCGCGGCGCTGCCGGCGACGGCGACGAAGGTCCGCGTCGCCCTCGCGGCGAGCGCCTGGGGCAACGTCGTCGCACTCGACGACGTCGTCGTGGGGCGCGCCTTCGCCGCGGCCGTTTCGGCGAACGCGACGAACGCGACGGTGCGCTGCTACGGCGACTGGGCCATCGACGCGGCAACGGGCGGCGCGGCGGCGCTGGACCACGCCGCGGCGCCGCCGGGCGACGTGGTCCGCTGCGCGGCGAACGAGACGGGCTGCTTCCGCTTCGAGTACGCGTGGCCGGCGGCGTCGCTCGCCGTGTATTTCGGCGACGGCGACGCCTTCGAGCTGAACCCCCCGGGCCACCCGGAGACGTACAAGGCCTTCGCGGGCTGTTTAGGCGACCTCGCCGGCGCCCTCGAGGCGTCGGAGGCGCTCGGCGGCGCCAACTTGTTGAGCCACGGGGGCGACGGCGCGTCCTCGTGCGACGCGCCTTTTCACTTCGGGGACGCGCACGCGGGCGTCCGCGGCCTCTACAGCCGCCTCGGCGCCTGCGCGGCCTGTGTGGGCGACCTCTGCAACGGGCCGGACCTCGAGGCGGACCCGCCCTGGTACCGCAACGGCTTCTCCGTCGCGTCCGTCGCCTTGGCGTCGAGCCTCGATTTAGCCAAGGACTCGTCGAGCTCCTCGCTTCCCGGCGGGTCCGTCGCGCGCCTCCCCCTGGGCGTGACGACTTGCGACTTACGGCTTCTGCGACGTGGACCTCCACTCGCTCGGCTGCGCGTACGACGGCGGCGACTGCTGCGGCGATCCAAACTTTGGGTGCGCGGCGCCGTGGTACGCGGCGGACCCGGCCGACGCCTGGCGCTACGCCGTGAAGACGACCGTGCCCGTCATGAGCGGCTGCTCCGCGGCCTTAGCCGAGGTCCGCGCGGCCGTCATGAGCGCGGGCATCCAGATCGACGAGGCCGCGGTCGCCGCCGTCGCGGAGGTCCAAATCCAGGCGACCGTGCCCTTCGCGCTCTACTTCGCGGCGCTCGACCGGCTGCGCCTCGAGGTCGCGGGGGACCCGAACACGGTGCCGAACGCGACGGCCTTCTACGGCGCCGACGTCGAGCGCCTCGTGCCGTCGCTCGCGTGCCCCGAATGCGCGGAGCCGTCGTTCACGCGGCGCATCCCCTTCACGGTGACGGACGAGGCGGCGCTGACGACCAGCAACAACGGTGGGGGCTGGAACCCCGAGGGCAACGTCATGTTCCCGCACCTGGAAGACGGCGAGTTCCGCGTGCGGACCTTCGCGGAGCCCGCGATCGTGCAGCACGGCCTCGTCGTCCAGCAGACGCGCATCGAGATGGCGACGTGCCCGCGGCGCGTGTCCCCGAGCCACGCCATGCGCGACCCGCTGGAGAACCGGTGCGCGGACTACGGCGCGGGCGACAGCGACCGGAGCCCCTTCGGCAACGACCCGACGTTTAACGTCGACAGTTTCCTCTACCGCGGTACGAACGACGTCCACGACTACTACTCGCCCGAGATCCAGGGCCGCCTCCGGGACACGGGCCTGCCCTACGGCTTCTTCTACGACGGCGGCGCCGGCGACGACCGCGTCGACGACTTCCCCGTCGTCTTCGACACGATCATCAACGCGTCGCGCGCCGAGGAGCTCCTGGCGACGCTCATCGAGGGCGCCTACGTCGACGCGGCGACGGGGTCCGTCACCCTGCGGCTCCTCACCTACAACGGCGAGACCGACGCATACACGAAGCTCCGGACCGTGTTCACGCGCGAGCCCTCGGGCCTCTTCTCCGCGGCGCACGACGTCTCCGTGCTCCGCGTCGACTACTACGCGAACACGCCGGAGCACGTCTTCCGCGGCGTCGTCGAGGGGCTCTTCGTAGTGGCGCTGCTCGCGCTGCTCGGCCGCGAGCTCGTCGAGGTCCGCGCGGCGTACGCGGCGACGGGGTCCGTGCGGGCCTACGCGGCCGACGCGTCCAACGCCATCGACCTGGGCGGCTACGTCGTGCAGATTTTGATGATCCCCGCGTGGGTCCGCGCGAACATCGTCTGCTTCAACCTGGACATCGAGCTCAAGTACGACACGCACGACGCGGACGCCGTGGGGCGCATCTCGCGGTCGCTCGCGGCGACGGCGGATTTGCTCGACTTCTTCACGGACCTCGACCGCGTCGAGCTGCTCTTCGGCGACTACGACTCCGTGTGCACGCTCGCGATCATCGCGCTGAGCATCCAGCTGCTGAAGAACGTGCAATTCCACCCGACCTTCGGCATGATCTCGCGGACCATCCGCGCGGTCGCGGGCATCTTGTGGTTCTGGCTCTGCATGCTCGTCCTCATGCTCCTGCTCTACACGTTCATCGGGACGCTGTTGCTGGGGCAGACGCTGCCGGGCTTCGCGGACATCCCGTCCACGGGCGTGACGCTCCTCGCGGCCATGAGCGGTTTGTACGAGTACGACCGCATCGACGTGGGCTTCTACGAGCAGATCTACTTCTGGACCTGGATGCTCCTCGCGT
>NW_008705575.1:108735-114639 GCF_000186865.1 Aureococcus anophagefferens
GACGACGGCAGCCACCACGGCGCGCACGGCGACGACCCGCCCCAGGCGCGCGAGGCGACGTCGTCCGGGCCCGGGGCGTAAGAACGGCACGGCGAAGACGCTCGGTATTTGAACCGCCGCGCGCGCCTACACCGTCCAGGGAAGGCGATGCATATGGAGGCTATGGGCCCACATTTCCGGCATATTACCTGCAACTACAACTTCATCTCGCTGGAAGCAGCCGCGATGGCCGACGCGAACGCGCCGATGCAAACGGAGACCGACGCGAACGCGCCGCCGCCGCGGCCGCCGACGCCGCCGCCGCCGGACCCCGCGCTCGTCGCGGCGGCCGCGAAGCTGCTCGCGGCCTTTGGTCCGCCGCCGTCGGCGGGCCCGCCGACGGAGGCCGCCGCCGCCGCGCGCGAGGCCGCCGGCGCGGAACTGCTGGCCATGAGCCTCGACGGCGACCCGGCGCGCGAGGAGGCCCCGGGCGGCGCCGCGGCGGTCGCGGCGGCCGGCGGCGCCGACGTCGCGGGCGCGGTCGTGCGCGCCGAGGGGTCCGCGCCCCGGGGCGGCTCGCCGGAGCTCCGCCGGCAGGCCATGGCCCTCCTGGCGAACCTCTGCGACCGCGGCGAGCGCGAGGCCGTGCTCGTCAGCACCAAGTGCCTCGTGGCCGTGTCCGGCGCCTTCTGCATGGACGGCGCGGCCGAGGCGACGCACGACGCGGCCGCTGTGCTCTGCCACGCCGCCAAGCGCGAGGTCTGGGGGCCCATGTTCGACATGCCGTTGGTCGCCGAGCGCCTCGGCTGGATCCTCTTCGAGCTCTGCTGCGCCATGGACGGGCCCGAGGTCAAGCGCACGGACGCGGAGGACTTGCTGGTCAAGAAGTGCTTCGAGCTTTTGTGGCGGCTCCGCTTCCACCGCGGCTCGAAGATCTTCGCCAACTGCTGCGAGCTCGTCACGCGCAAGTGCGTGCTCACGGCGGCCATCTCCTACATCTACGACCCGCGCGCGCAGGAGCGCCGCGACGTCCGCCACCCGCGCGACGGGCCGGTCCGCGACGCGCGGCCGAGCGGCCTGGACTGCTGCCTCCGGGCCCTCGAGGGCATGAGCATCTACGACGCCACGCTGAACAACGCCAAGGGCGCGTCGCGGTTGAGCCGCGCGGCCGACGCGGCGCGCGCGCTCAAGGCCACCGGCGACCTCCGCGGCAACGAGAAGATCTCGTGCGAGATCGCCATCCACACGGCGCTCCAGTCCGAGGACGCGTCGGGCTTCCGCAACAACGCCCCGAAGCGGCCCCGCGCGCCGCCCGCGCCGCCGTCGAAGCGGGCCACGCGGTCCTCGGCCGCGGGCGACGACGACGCCGCGCCGCCGGCCGGGGCGCCGCCGGGGGCGCCGCCCGCGGACAACGGCGTCGCGGCGATGCTCATGGACGACTAGGTGGGGTAATGTCCGGGGCCGGCTTTATTGTGGGAAGAGGAAGTCGTGCGCCCGGCGAGTGGCTGGTGACACTTGCGCGATTGACCGGTCATACGACACGTATTCCAAGTCGGGGCAGCCCCGCGCGAGCGCATCGGCCGCCTCGTCTGTCAACGCGCATGGCGTATTCTCGACGTTGAGCGTAACAAGATTCGGCAGGCTTGCTGCGATGGCGAGTACTGATGCCACGGTGACACCGGTCCCAATCAGGTTGATTTCCAACTCCCCAGCGCCGAGGGACATTGGGACTTTCCTCCATTTCGACAGCATCGCGGTCACGCCGGCGTCCGTTACGTGCGGGCATCGATGAATGTAAACCTTCCGTAGGGGACATTCGCTCGAACCGAGGGCAACGAGAGCAGCACTAGTGATGGACGTCTTCGCCAAGTAGAGCACATCTAACCTGGGGCAGCCACGCGCGAGCGCGATGGCGGATTCGTCAGTGACGGACGTATTCTCCAAGGCGAGTAGCCTAATGTTCGGACAGCGCTGCGCAAGCGTAAGGACCGACTCGTCAGTAACGGCGGACCCGGTCAGGGACAAGCAAATGATATTCGGGCAATTTATTGCGACCGCAGACACCGTGGCATCCGCGATTCGCGTATTGCTCAAAATAAGTGCTTTTAGTGCATTGCAGCGCAGTGTCAACGGCGCCATTCCCGAGTCCGAAATCCCCGGGCAACCATGCAAATTTAGGTTCTCCAGCTTTGGCAAATTGATCGAATGCAATGCACTGTCTGCGAGATTCGATTGTCCGTCCAAAGATAACCACACGAGGTTCGTATGCACTCGCGCCACGGCCGCGATGGCAGAACCAGTGAGCTGTCCATGACGGATTTCGAGTGACCGCAGGCTGGCGGAGTACGCCGTAATCGCTGACATGACTTCGTCACAGACAAGGTCACGCGACTGCAACGTTATCTCCTGCAGATTGGTGCAGCGACGGATGATTGCGACGACGTGGCTGTAGTGGATGTCCCAACCGTCTTCTGGATCTTGTAGGTCTCGGACTCGAGCGCACACTTTGTTTAGGAAGGTGGGGTTGGTCAGCGCCAACCGCATCGACTCCCAAGCTGTTCCACGATGGCGTCCTGGGCCGCGTCGAAGGCGCGCGCGAAGCGCGCGAAGCGCCGCCTGGACAGCTCTGCCAAGCCCGCCGCGTATAGCGCGTGGAGCTCCGCGTCAGAAAGCGCCCTCACGTCGCGAGCAGCCCGGCGAGCAGCGGGCCAGTCCATCGAGCAGCTCTTTACTACACAGTATAGATCTGTTCAAGGACGAGCTCGTAAAAGGCTGCCCAATGGACACGCGTGCCTCCGCCTTGGCCGCCGCCGGCGGCGCGGCGCTCGGCGGCCTCGCGGTCTACGTCCTGTCGCGGCGGCGCGACGACGGCCCGCCCCCGGCGCCGGCGCCGCGCCAGACCTTCCGCCACTTCCCCGTGCGCGGCCCGCTCCAGCGGTCCTACTCCCTCGCGGCGACGAGCCTCGGCGAGGACGCGACGGTGCGCGTCGTCTGCTACGGCGACAGCAACACCTGGGGCTTCGACGCCTTCTCGCCCGCCGCGGCGCGCGAGGGCGTGCTCTGCCGCTTCTGCGAGGGCGGCCGGTGGCCGCGCGTCGCCGAGAAGCTGCTGGGCCCCGGCTACGCGGTCGTCGAGGAGGGCCTCAACGGGCGGACGACGGTGCACCCGGACCCGCTCATGGGCGACTACGACGCCAACGGCCGCGCGACGCTCGCGGCGATCCTCCACTCGCACAAGCCCTTCGACGTCGTCGTGCTCATGCTCGGCACGAACGACCTGAAGACGCACCTGGCCCTGACGCCGGAGCAGATCGCCAAGGGCGCGTCGACGCTCGTCGTCAAGATGGGCGTCACGCGCAGCGCCGAGCGGCCCAAGGTGCTCCTCGTCGCGCCGCCCAAGGTCTGGGACAAGCCCGAGTGGGGCTTCGCGGGCGCGCGGTCGCGGAGCGACGCGTGCCGCGCGTGCTACGCGGCCGAGGCCGAGGCCCACGGCTGCGCGTTCCTCGACGCCAACGACGTCTTCGCCATCCCCGACCCGGCCAAAGAGGGCGGCGACGGCATCCACCTGTCGCCCGCGAACGCCAAAGCGCTCGGCGCGGCCGTCGCCGCGAAGATCGAGTCCATGATGGCCTAAAAGTTTTAGAAGCCGCACGCCTTCGGGATGGCGCCGGGGATGGACCCGGAGAGGCCGTCGCGCTTGCGGATGAGGCGCAGCATGACGTCGGGCCGCGTGCAGTTGGGCGTGTCCGCGCCCTTGCGCTTCGGCCGGCAATTCGCGTCGGGCTCGCCCATGTGGGGCTTGAGCTCCTTGCCCATGCCGCTCGCGCGCACGAAGATCTCCGCGACGCGCGTCCGGTTCTGGTTGACGATGGTCTTGCACTCCTGGAACTCGCGCCACGCGCGCTTGAGCGCCTGGGCAGCAAAAGGGTGATTCAACGTCGCTTCAACGTGAGTGTTCCGCGCGCGCGCGTTCCGGAAAAAGCATCCACGCTTCGAGACCGTTCCGAGAGATGATCGCTCGTCCAAGAATTAGCCGAAACGAGTGGAAAATGGCCGAGATAGGAGCCTTTGAAGTTGGGAATTTCGCTCTCTTTTGCTGCCCTGTTGAGCGCGGCGACGGCGACGGACCCCGGCAGCAAAAAGAGCCAGTCGCGCGCGGAGCAGGCCTTCTCCAGGTCGTAGGCGCACCATCTCGGCATGGGCGACGTGAAGGTCACGTCGGGCCGCGACTTGATAACGAGATCGAAAGCCGTGCCGGTTTCCGCCGTGTAGTTGCTGATCGCTTCGCCGCACCAGTACTCGTTGTAGATCTGGCCGATGAGCATCTGGAACGTCTCCTCCGTGCGCCAGGCGTCGCCCGTGCTGTTGTCGCGCACGAACTCGCCGCCGCCGCAGCGGTCCGGGTTCGTGAATCGGACGTGGTGCGTGAGCACCTCCATGGCCGCGAGGTTCGGAAGTTTTCGCCCCCACTCGGCGACGTGCGACGCGTTCTGGTGAGTGCTGTGGATGCCCGTGCGCTGGTTCTCCTCGAAGGTCGCGCCCTTGGTGCTCTGGTCGTGGAGCTTGAGGTAGAGGAACGTCGTGAAGTTGGCGCCGAAGGCGCCGCGGTAGAGGTGGCGCAGCAGGCCGTCCTGCACGGCGGCGCTCGCGAAGGTGCGCGCGTGGCCCGCGAGGCACACGGCGACGTTCGGATTCGCGCGCGCCGGGTGCGCGCGGGGGCAGCCGCCCGGGGCCGAGGCTTTGGACGCGGCGAGCAGCAGGGCGACCAGCAAACGTGGACGCTGCCCGCGCCGCATCATCGTATGCGCGCGATCGCAGAGTTTTACGAGAAGTTCAAGAACCAGAGTCTTGTTTTTGCCTCAGTCTGGGGGGCGGGAGCCGCGGCGCGTGGAGACGATGCCCGCGACGTCGGCGCGCGCGTTCGAGCGCGTCCTCGACGCCGTGCAGGACGTGCTCGCGAAGCAGCTCGGCTTCTGGCAGATGATGCGCCTCGCTCAGACCAGCCCGACCTTCCTGAGCAGGGTCTGCGGTCGCGCGCGCGATTTGTCTAGTCTACATGAATTCCATTCGGACATTCGCAAGATCGAGGTTCGCCAGCTTGTCGCGCTCCTTCGACGATGCGCCGGTCTTCGCACTGTTTACATGTGCGGATGGAACGTGGGCAAATTTGTTTGTGACGAAGTCATGTATGCGCTCGCGGCGTACTGCACGAGCCTGCGGTCGCTTACAATGGACGACGGCGAGATAACCGACTGCGCCGTCGCGACCGTAGCACGAGTGCACACGGACCTCGTGGAGCTAAACTTGTTTGGACAGGAACAACTCACAGACGGCGCCTTGCATGCGATTGCGCAGCACCTGCCGAAGCTCGAGAACCTAAATTTGGGAACTTGCAAGGGGATCTCGGACTCGGGAGTCGTGGCGCTGGCGACGCGCTGCACCGCGCTAAAAGATCTCTCTCTGGGCGGTACTCGCGTCGCGGACGCTGCCGTGTCCGCGGTCGCGATGAACTGTCCGTTACTCGAAGACTTGAACTTGTGGGACTGCGACGGCGTCACCGACGAATCCATCATCACGCTCGTTGAGCGATGCCCCAAGATCAACTATCTACAGCTGCAAGGCACGTCGATCACATGTGCTGCTCTCGTTGCGCTGGCGGCCGGTGAGTGTCCGCTTCATGACTTGGGGATTGAGGGTTGTTCACATGTGTCCGACGCTGGTGTGATCGCGATGGTACCGAAATGGAGGACAGTCGAGCCGTTGGATCTCGACTTCAACAGCACTGGCGTCACCGTGGCTTCGATGCTCGAGGTCGCGAAGCTTCCAAATCTGCTTAGCCTCGACGTATCGAAAACGCCTTGTGCGTTCACAGACGAAGCGCTTCTCGCTTTTTCGCACTGTTCCGCGTTGACGCACTTGTATTTT
>NW_008705575.1:115765-118594 GCF_000186865.1 Aureococcus anophagefferens
GCGGGCAGCGGCGACCGCGCGCCCAGGGGCGCCGGCGGCCGCGGCGGCCGCGGCGCCGGCGGCGCGAAGGGCGCCGGCGCGATGCGCACGGGCGGCCGCGGCGCCGCCGGCCGCGCCGGCGCCGGCGGCGGCCGCGCTGGCGGCGGCCCGTCAAACGGGTGAGGCGGGCGGTCCATGGTGTACTCCTTCGGCCTGTCTCAGGTCCTGGCGGCGGTCGTCGCCATCGCGAGGCGCGACGTTGAAGCGGCTTGCACTTTTTGTTGCATCGACCGGCTTGCTGACACGCTGCGACGAGCTGGAGCCAGCGACGACGCGCGCGCAGTGCTGAGAAGCCAGCGACGTCGCGTCGCAGTGCTGAGTAGCCAACGACGACGCGTCGCAGCCGCCGTCCAGCAAAGCATCTCCGTGCGCAGGACGCATAAAACCATGCTCCGGCTCTGCTCTCTCATCGCCGCGGCGGCGGCGCTGCAGCTGCCGGGCCGGCGGCCGCAGGTCTCGGCGCCGCCGGGCTTCACGGCGCCGGAGCCCAAGCCGCTCGCCATCACGGACAACGCGCAGATCCCGGGCCTGCTCCGCGGCAGCGCCGCGCTCGCCGTGCGCCTCGCCACGGGCGTCTTCGTGCTCGGCTGGCGGCCGTCCTACGTCGCGGCCTTCGGAGCGACGCTCCTCGGCGAGGCGCCGAAGGACGGCGAGTACGTCCTCGAGCTCGGGCCCTTCAAATTCCGCGACGACAGCTCCGTGCTGCCCGCCGCGCGGCCCGCCAAGCCCGTCGTGATCTACGAGTACGAGTCGTCGCCGTTCTGCCGCAAGGTCCGCGAGGCCTGCTGCCTCTTCGACCTCGAGGTCGAGTACCGCCCCGTGCCCGGCGCGCGCGGCGGCGCCTTCGCCCGGGAGCTGCTGGAGACGAGCGGCCGCATGACCGTGCCCTACATGGTCGACCCGAACGCGGGCGACAAGGGCATGCTCGAGTCCGACGACATCATCGAGTACCTCCGCGAGGCCTACGGTCCGCCGAAGGACTCCTACGACGCGCTCGCGCTCTGGCCCCTCCGGGGCGCCTTCGCCGCGACGACGGCGACGTTCGCGGCGATCGCGCGCGGGCTGCCCTGCGGCGTTCGCCGCGACGACGCGCGCGACGACAACGAGCAGATGCTGCCCCTCGAGCTCTGGGGCTACGAGGCGAGCCCGTTTGTGAAGCCCGTACGGGAATCCCTCTGCGAGCTCACGCTGCCCCACGTCGTCGTGCCCTGCTCGCGGGGCTCGCCGAACCGGGACCGCATGGTCAAAGAGACGGGCCGCTTCCAGGTCCCCTACCTCAAGGACCCGAACACGGGCGTCGCGCTCTTCGAGAGCGCGGAAATTGTGAGATACCTGGACGAGGTCTACACGAAGTAAGGGATAACCGTTAACTCGCGCCGTCGTCGTCGACGCCGCGCGTCGTGCCCGCGTTCGCCGGGGGGTCGTAGCACGAGAGCCCGCCGGTGAGCGCCGCGTAGTCCGCGTCGTTGTTCGTCGGCGCGCACATGCAGACCTCGGCGTTGCCGTTCGTCGTCGCGGCGACGCAGTCGCGGACGTGGTACTCGACGGCCGTCGGCCCGTAGGCGACGTACCAGTGGAGCTCGCCCGCGGGGCCGAAGTCGTAGGCGGTGCGCTGCGCGACGGCGCGGCTTTCGAGCGCCGCACTGACGCGCCGCGAGACGTCGCAGGCGGCGTCCTCGTCGCCGCCGGGCACGTACTTGAGCCCGACGTGGCGGTCGAGCCAGTGGGACCAGCCGCCCCAGTCGTCGCGGCTCCGGAGCCCTCTCGCGTCCGATTCGGCCGCCGCGGCCGCGGCCGACGCCGACGCCGACGGCGCGAAGCGCAGGGCCACTCTCGCGTCCGAATTGGCGATCTTCACCGCGACGGCCGCGCCGGCGCAGGCCGCGCGCGGCGGGAGCGCCGCGAGGCCCGCGATTTTCGCGAGGTCGCCGAGCGCGTCGGCCGCGTCCGCGACCGCGGGCACCGCGACGGTCACGCCGGCGAGGAGCGGCGGAAAATGGCCCCGGGCCGCCGCCCAGGCGCGGACGCCGTCGGAGGCGTCGGCGACGGCCGCGGCGTAGAGCTCTAAAAGCCGCGCGGGCGTCTCGAGGATGGCGTGTTTGTCGCCGCACTCGTCCGGCGCCCAGGGCGCCCAGGCGTCGTGTTCGGCCGCGAGCGGCGCCACGAGTTCATAGATATGACCCTCGACGTCGAAGGCCGCGTGGGCGAAGGTTTCGGACCGGCGACGGAGCACGGGCGCGTCCAAAGCGGCGAGCGCCGCGAGCGGTTTCGCGAGGTCCGGCACGAAGAGCGACAGGTGGTCGCCCCCGGGGGCCGCCCCGCGGCGCAGCGCGTCGTCGTGGGCCGCCGCGAGGGCCGCCGCGGCCGCCGCGGCGCGCGCCGCGCCGTCGACGGTCGGCGGCGCCTCGACCCAGTGGAGCTGGGGCCCGTGCGGCGCCAGGTCCACGGACGCCTTGCGGCCGTCGCAGCCGAGGTTGAGCACGGCCTCCGGCGGCCCGAGCACGGCCCCGGCCACGTCGAGCGCCCGCGGCGCGGCGCCGGGGCCCACGGCGAAGGCGTACTTGTAGAGCTCCCAGGCGCCGCCGGAGAGCGGGGAGGCCGCGGACTCGCCGGCGATGTTCTCCCAGGGCACGAAGCGGTACGCGTTCTGCGCGAAGGCCGACGAGCTCCCGTCGCGCGGCAGCGCCGCCGTCGCCGCGACGTTCCCCGCGGCGTCGACGTCGAGCACGAGGCCGCCCGGCACGGCGCCGTCGCGGTCCGCGAGCGACGTGAATCCCACGACGTAGCCCC
>NW_008705575.1:118644-120622 GCF_000186865.1 Aureococcus anophagefferens
ACGGTAAAGGCGCGAAATCCGCCAGATCGTAGAGCGTCTCGAAGGCGCCCGTCGCCGGGTCCCAGACGTCGATCAGCGACGACGCCACGAGACCGTAAGAAATCGTCGTCCCGTCCGGGTCCCGCGTCGCCGCGTCGCCGACGCGGACTCCGTAAGACGTCGTCGCGACGCGTCCGTCCTCCAGCACGCGCGCCTCGTGGCTCACGGCGGAGAAGTTCGACGGCGGCCCGCCGCAGGTCGCGAGGTGCTGGGCCTCCAGCGTCCCGTCGACGGCGACGACGTTGATGCGCGACGTCGCCGCGTCGACGGTCTCGCCGTCGGCGCGCAATTTCTCGAACGCGGCGGGCGCGTCCCCGCGGCCCACCGCGCCGGCGCAGCCGCCGCCGGCGCGGGACAAGACGACGACGGCGCCGGCGGCCGTCCGGTCCCAGGCCTCGGGCGCGCAGGCCGCGTAGGCCCAGACGACCCAGCCCTCGGCGTCGATCGCGAACAAACCCTCGAAGACCTTGTCGTGAGACGCCTCGAAGCCCGGGAACGTCGCCAGGGACCCCAGCGCCCAGGACGGCGCGCCGCGCACGTCGGCGTAGGGCGCGCCGTCGAAGCGCAGGAAGCCCGTGGCGCGGCTCGTGAAGGTCGCGGAGCCGACGAGCTCCGGCTCGTCCGCGGCGCAGCTCCGAAAAAGCTCGACGGCGTAGGCCGTCGCGGGGCGCAGGCGATACAGGTCCAGGGACGCCGCCGTCCGCGTCGCCGCGGTCCAGAGCGCCGGCAATGACGACCCGGCCGTCGGGGCGTAGCGGACGGCGTACGCGCAGTCGTCGGGCCGGTCGAAGGACGCCGTCGCTTTCAGAAGCATCGGCGCGCCCGCGGCCGGCAGGGCGACGCGCAGGCGAATGTCCTCGGCGGCGGCGTCGGTGTTGATTGTTGTTACCCGCGTAACATCAACAACAGTCAAAACAACGGCGTAGGCGACGAGGCCGGCGGCGATGCGCGCCGCTCGCCGCCGGAAGCCCGTCCAGACGTCCGAGCGCTCCGCGGCCGGCGCGGGGGTGAGCCGCACGAGCTCCTCGTCCGACTCCTCGCCCGACGGAACGTCGTCCCCCCCCTCGAAGGGGTTCGCGAGGCCGCCGTAGTCGACGGGCGCGGCCATCTCTCGGCGCCGCAACTTTTGCCAAGCTTGTTTTGGGTGACTCGAGCTCGAGTTCTCGCCTCTGCTCGGAAGGCCGTCCCGAGGCGCCCAGCCTCCCGGGCGCCGATCCGTCGCAAGGCGGTCGCCCGCCGCACGTGCGCGCCGTGGTTCATCGCGAAGCTCATACTCGCGACTATTAACACGTATCTTTCAGGGCCGCGCCGCGCGGGCCCGGTCGAACACCCGCCGCGCGCCGCCGGCGACGAGGTTCGCCGCGCCGCGCGCCGCGTCCAGGGCGACGGGCTCCTCGGTGTAGACGTCGACGTTCTTGCGGAACGCGACGAGCGCCTCCGCCGTTACGATGTGGTGGTTGACGCCGGCGCCCGCGTCGTTCAAAGACGCGTAGACGTCCTCGATGAAGTCGCGGCGCGTTCCAGCGAACTCGAAGGAGTAGTGCCGCGGCGTCCCGGCCGGCAGGCCGAGCGCGAGATTGTACGGCGCGGCGAGCATGGAGCCGCCGAAGAGATCCGCGAAATAGCGACAATAGAGGTGCCCGAGCATCCGCCCGCCGCCGTCGGCCTCGTCCGCGTCCGCCGCGGCGTCGACGGCGGCGACGTAATCTCCCGTCGCTGGCGAGAGCTCCGGCGCCTCCGCGGCGACGTCGCGGAGGTCCGCGTCGAGCCGGTCGAAGCGCCGGAGCACGTCGCCGTGCCGCCGCCAGACGAGCGCGTTCGCCGAGCCCGGAGGCGCCGCGTCGAGGCGCGCCTCCATCGTTCCGTAGACCGCGCGCATGGATGCCGTGAAGCGCGCGTAGCGCGCCACGGAGGCCATGCTCGCGACGGTGCCGAGGCC
>NW_008705575.1:122410-123333 GCF_000186865.1 Aureococcus anophagefferens
GGACGCGCGCACGGGCGCGACGCGGAAGGAGATCCGCGGCCACACGGACGTCGTCTATTCCGCGCGGTTCTCGCCCGACGGCAAGATGGTCTGCTCCGCGTCCGCGGACTGCACCGTGCGCCTCTTCGACGCGTTAGAGGGCCACCTGACCTACATCTTTCACGGCCACGCGTCCGCCGTCGTCTCCGTCGCCTACTCGCCGACGGGCCGCTACATCGTGTCGTCCAGCGACTACGGCGAGCGCGCGATCAAGCTCTGGGACGCGGCCATGCCCGCGACGGCGTCCGTGACGCCCGTGACCATGCGCGTCCAGTGGACGACGGAGGGCCTGATCAGCCGCTTCACGCTCGTCAAGGACCCGCCCAAGTCGCTGCTGGAGCCGCCGAAGAAGGACCAGCAGGACAACCACCTCGGCGAGAAGCGCCAGGACCCCTGGGATCTGTTGACCGACGGCGAGGACGAGGAGAGCGAGCAGGAGCGGCGCGCGCGCGAGAAGGAGGAGCGGAAGAAGGCGCGCGACGCGGAGCGCGAGCTCCGGGACGCGTCGATCCAGGCCGCGCCGGACATCAAGGAGAGCGGCGGGTTCTCCCTGTCGCTCGCGTCCGTGGACCGGTTCGGGAGGGTGACCCAGGTCGACTCCTACTACGGCGGCGTCACGCTCCAGGTCATCCTGCGCGGCGTCGACCCCATCGCCGAGTTCTTCGTGGGGGGCTACGGCAAGGACAGCGTCCACGACACCTTCGTCAAGGGCTCGGGCGCGCGGCGCGGCCTCTTCGGCCGCGACCTGCCGCTGGGCACGCGCCACACGTGCGACAAGGCCGCGGTGAACACGCGGCGCTTCAACGCGCGGCCCGAGGTCGAGCTCGCGTGGACGGCGCCGCCCCAGGGCAGCGGCACGCTGGTGGTCCGCGCGACGGTCGCGG
>NW_008705575.1:123383-124958 GCF_000186865.1 Aureococcus anophagefferens
GCGCGTCGAACTGGTCCGCGTGGGCCGCGCCCGTGTCGACGCTGACGTCGCTGCCGGAAGCTCCCGAGCGGCCCGTGGTGACGGAGGCGACGATCATCGCCGTGGGTCTACGGGTCGTCAAGCCGAACAACGGCGGGAAGATCATCTCGAAGCTGGTGGTGCAGCGGCGGGAGTTGCGGCCCGGCGGCGTCAAGAGCGAGTGGGCGAACGAGCTCGGCTTCCCGCCGGCGCCCGGCGCGACGGGCACGCCGTGCGACCTCACCATCGAACCCCTGAAGCCGTCCGTCGTCTACCAGTTCCGCGTCGCCGCGGCGAACGCGAACGGCACGTCCGGCTGGTCGCTTCCCTCCTTCCGGTCGAAAACGCAAGACGCGGAGCCGCCGACGAAGCCCGGCGACCCGGAGGTCGCCAAGTGCTACCCGAAGGCCGCGGACTTGACCTGGGCGCCCGCGGACCCGCGCGGGTCGCCCGTCGCGGGCCACGTGCTCGAGCTCAAGAGGCTCCGCCGCGCGCCGCCCGGCGCGGCCGCGGCCGGCGACGACGAGTCGGACGCGAACGACAGCGACAGCGGCGGGTCCATCGACAGCGACGAGGCGCGCGCGCCCCTCGTCCGGGAGGTCACGCGCGAGACGGCCGGCGCGGCCGACGGCATCGTCACGACGCTCGAGATCGGCTACCGGAGCACGTACCACGCGGAGAATTTGGAGCCGACGGCGCGCTACGTGTTCCGCGTCGCCGCGTGCAACGGCGAGGGCCAGGGGCCCTGGAGCGCCTGGTCCGACTCCTTCGCGACGCTCCAGCCCGCCCAGCCGGCGCCGACGGCGCCGCGCGCGACGCAGCGGCGGACGAACGCGCGGGGGAAGAGCCTGTTCCCCGGCGCGGCGCGCGACTAACGGGGTACCACGTCCCGCCGGCGGGCTATGGTCGGGGAGTTACCTAGGGAACCCGCCTAGTCCTCGGGCGCGCGCAGCTCGGCGACGAGCTGGGCGACGGTCGCGGGGGGGAGCACGGGGGACGTGGCGAGGCGGTGGACGGCCTTGGACTTCTTGTCCCCGGGGTAGTGGGACCAGGGCTTCTCCTTCTTCCACTCCTTGAGGAGCGCCCAGGCCCGCTCCGGGGGCATCGTCTCGTCCTCGGCGAGGAAGTAGGGCATGTACTGGTCGCGCACGTCGTAGGACGCGCCGGGGCCGCCGCCGTCGACGGAGTCCGAGACGACGAACGTCGTGAAGAGGACGACGCGCGGCGACGCCGGGTCGCGGATCGCGTCGCGCGGGCCCGCGTGGACCATGGCGTGGTCGCCGACGAAGATCGAGCCGGCGTTCCAGACGTCCTTGGACCGCGGCGCGGCCTCGTCGTCGCCGCCGCGCCGCGGCCGCGCGGGCGCGGGCGCGGGCGCCGCGGCGGGCGCCGGGACCTCGCCGCGGCGCGTCGCGTCGCGCATGCCCGCGAAGATCCGGTCGCGGGGCAGCGCGAGCGCCGGCGACGTCCGCAGGAGGTCCGCCCACATGGACGTGCTCGCCGGGTCGATGCACGCGAGGCGGAACGCGTCCTCGACCGTCGGCGTCGGGCCGTCGT
>NW_008705575.1:125008-126009 GCF_000186865.1 Aureococcus anophagefferens
GCGCGCGGGGGCCGCGGGCGGCGACGGCGGGTCGAGGAGGGACGACGAGGAGGAGGCCCTCCGCGGGCGGCCGAAGCCGGAGGTCACGGGCGGCTCGGGGAGGAGCGCGGGCTGCGGCGAGCCCCGGAAAACGCCCTCGAGGTCCGCGAGGGCCTCCTCCTCGTCGTCGTCGAGCTCCCGCGACCGCCGGAAGCGGACCTCCGCCGCGCCGAGCCGCGCGACGACGCCGCCGTCGCCCGGAGACCGGTGCAGCGCCGCGGCGACGTAGTCGTTGAGCAGGTCGCCGCTCCGCGCGTGCGGCGCCGCGCCCTCGCGGAATGCGGCGCACAGCGCGTCGCAGAAGGCCTCCTCCTCGTCGTTGAAGTCGCAGGTGCGCCAGGCGGGGAGCGGCACCTCGAAGAGCTCGATGCTCGTCGTCCGCTGCGCCGCCGGGAGCAGGTGCGCCGAGGGGATGGGCGGCTGGAAGCGCATGGACAGGTCCACCATCGCGGCGGTGTGAGTGCCGAGCAACGTGCGCGCCGCGGGGGCGGATACGCGCCGAAGGCGATGCTCCTCGAGACGTCGGAGAGCAAGGCGCGGAGAGATTCAACACCATCAACACCGGCTTGATCGGTTTGTTGAGCTTCTCATTCAAACGATGGCCGCCCAAGTTCTCTCACCGCGCGCGCCCAGCGTCCGCCCCCGAACCGCTCACAAACCGCTCACAAACTCGCCTGAGACATGAGTCGACAACGCCACGCCGCGCCGCCGCGAGTTTTCGCGCGCGCGCGTCGATATCGACGCGAACGCGCGACCCCGCCGTTGCTACAGGTCCAGCGCCGTCGACGGCGCCTACCTCACGGACCGGAGCGCGTCGCTCGCGAAGTCGATCAAGGACGTCGAGGGCGAGCTGCTCCAGGGCCAGGGCGCGCGCGGGCGGTCGGACGCGTCGCTGCGCGCGCGGTCGCGCGTCGCCGAGCTTCGCCGCGCGCTCGGCGCGACGCTCGGTCCGCTGCTCGCGG
>NW_008705575.1:126571-128229 GCF_000186865.1 Aureococcus anophagefferens
GAGAGCATCGATCCGTCCAAAAATCAGCCGAATCGACTTCGATTTGACCGAGCTAGAGAATTCTCAAGTTTGGCCCCGACGTCCCAGCTCACTGGTTGATTTGCACACAGGTCGTCGGCGCGGCCGCGGCGCTCGGCGCGCTCGAGGGCTCGCTGGACGCGCTCGGCGGCGGCGGCCGCGTGGGCCGGTCCCTCGCGCGCCGCGCGGCGGCCGCGCGCGCGGCGACGGAGGCGCGGCTCCGCGAGCTCCTCGGCGCGGCCCTCGCGGCGACGGACCGCGACATCGCCGCGAAGCCCGCCGCGGGCCTCGTCTGCGGCCGCCTCGTCGAGGCGCCCCTGACGCTGCCCGAGCTCCTCGGCGCCTGCGACTCGCTCGGCGGCGCCGCGGGCGCGCGGTTGGCGGAAGAATGCGCGGGCCGCGTCGCGGCGTTCGCGGAAGCCGCCGTCGCCGTCGGGAGCCGCGAGCGCCTCGTGCGGCGGTCCGGGCCCGGCGGCGCGGTCGTGCTGGCCTGGGACGACGGCGACGCGAACGAGGAGAACGCGACGGCCGAGGCGCTGGCCGTCGGGCGGGGCGCCGCGGTGTTGTCGTTCGTCGCCGACGCGTGCCCCGGCGCGGCGCGGTGCGCGCTCGACGCGCGCGTCGCCGACGCCGTCGTGCTGCCCCGGCTCGTCGAGGCCCTCGGCGCCGCGGACGACGCGCCCGCGTCGCTCCGCGCCGCGGCGGCGGACGCGGCCGCGGAGCTCGAGGCGCTCGGCTACGGTGCCGCGGCGGCGCTCCCGGCGGCCCTCGACGGCGCCGGGGCGAAGCGCGCGGCCCGGGCCAACGCGGCGCTCCTCGAGGCCGCGCGCGACGCGCTCGCGGGCGACTGGCACAACGCGGTACCCGCGCCGCCCGCGGCGTCGCCGGGCCTCGGCCCGGGCCCGGGCGCGAGCGTGAGCGCGCCCGTCGCGGCGGCCCTCGCGCCCCTCGGCGACGCGCTCGCCGCGGCGGCGTCGGCCGACGGCGGCGCCGAGGCCGCGCCGCGCGCGGCCGCCGTCGCAAGGGTGTTTGGCCTCGTCCGCGCGGCCGCCCAGCTCCGCGCGCCCGGCGCGGGGCCCCGGCTCAAGGCCCTCCTCCGCGACGACTGCCTCCACGCCGCGCGCGTCGCCGCGGACCTCGCGGCCGGCGACGCCGCGGCCGCCGGCGACGCCGCCGCGCGCGTCGCGCTCGCGGACCACGTCGCGCCCCTCCTCAAGCTCGCCATTTCCCTCGAGGCCTAAGCACCGACCTCCGCCCCCTCCGAGCGCGGTCCGAAGCTACGCTGCGCTGCAGGCGGGGGCCTCGCGCTTTTGGGGAGTCGCTCAGTCGCCGACCCGGTCCGCGTCGTCCGCGGCGAGGAGGAGCGGGCCGCCGGCGTCGAGGTCGACGAGGCAGTCCTCGACGAGGACCGCGGCGTCGTCCGCGGGCCGGGGCGCGAGGACCGCGCCGCCGTCGTCGACGAAGCAGTCGTCCGCGAGCCGCGGGAGGAGCTCGCCGCCGCCGAGGTCCACGAGGTCGTCGACGAAGCGCTCCGCGCCGAGCCCGCCCAGGACCGCGGCGGCGTCGAGCGCCGGCGGCGCCGGCGGCGCGCCGTCGTCGTCGTCGTCGTCGAGGCTCGCGCGCCTGAGCGCCGCGGCCGG
>NW_008705575.1:128327-134884 GCF_000186865.1 Aureococcus anophagefferens
CCGCGGCGCCGACGGCGACGGCGACGAGGGCCCAGACGCCGCCCGACGCCGCGTCGGCGTCGCCGCCGCCGCCGCCGCCGCCGCCGCCGCCCGTCGGCGCGACGGTGTCGTCGACGTCGTCGGCGGCGACCGACAGCGCGGCCGCGTCGACGCCGTAGTCCGCCTCGAGGCCCGCGGCGACGACGTCGCCGACGAGGGCCGCGACGGACCGCACGGCGCCGCCGCCCGCGAGGCCTGTGTGCAAATCAACCAGTGAGCTGGGACGTCGGGGCCAAACTTCAGAATTCTCTAGCTCGGTCAAATCGAAGTGGATTCGGCTGATTTTTGGACGAATCGATTGCTCTCAGCGAGTTCTCGAAGCATGGCGGAAGTGCTCGTGTCAAAACATTCGAGTACGCGCACATTGAAGTCGGGTTGAAGATTTGATTTGCACACAGCGCGAGGCGCAGGACGTCGTCGCCCGCGACGCGCGCGAAGACCTCGATCGCCGCGCCCTCGCCCGCGAGGCGCCGCCGTCCGGGCTCGTCGTCGGACGAGTCCGCGTCCCAGGCGCCGACCCAGGAGCCCGCGGACTCGTCGCCCGCGGCCCGCTTCGCCGCCGCGGCGCAGAAGAGGCCGTCCGTGTGCCCGACGACGGCGGCGAAGTTGAAGGTGCGGCCGCCGTCGAAGACGCAGTCGTCGCAGAGCACGCCCACGTGGACGACGAACGTCGACAAGTCGCGGGGGAACGCGAGGAGCACCGCGCGGCTGCGTTGGTCGACGGGGAAGTAGCGCTCGAGGTCCGGGTTTTCGGCGCACTGGTCGCAACCCGCGCAGGTCACGACGCCCAGCTCCGGGATCCGCTCCGGGTTGTCGCAGAGGAAGCCCGGCGCCGTCGAGAGGAACGTCGTCGACGGCTCCTGGGTCCGCCCGTCGCACGACGCGTTCGACTTGACGACGGCGACCTCGCCGCGGTCGCCGCCGCGGACGACGTAGGCCGCGAGGTCGTCGTCCTGGACGCAGACGCTCTCGCGCTGCTTCCGGTCGTCCTTCTGGCCGTCGACGTCGAGGATGGCGATGATGAGCGCGTCGGCGTCGCCGGTGAAGGGCATCGCCGCGCGCGTCGCCGTCGCCTCGAGGGACACGGACAGCTTCGCCGTCGTGTTGTCCAGCACGTTGACGAGGGCCGTGCGGCCCGTGCCCCAGACGCCGTTCACGGCCGGGTCCGTCGACTCGTACGTGCCGTCGAGCGCGACGATGACGAGATCCGCGACGACGACCGCGTCGGCGCCGGACGCGTTCTCGAAGCGCCGCGCGTAGTAGCCGGCGACGCGCAGCTCCTCGGCGTCGCTGGCGTTCGGGCCGACGCCGCCGAGGTTGTTCGACGTGACGACGGGCGGCGGCGCGTCGGCCGTGGCGCCGATGAAGGACCCGTTCTCGAAGAGCGCGGCCGTCGCCTCGACGCACGCGGCGACAGGCGCGGCCGTCGGGTTGCCGGGGGCGACCGTGGGCGACGGCGTCGTCGGGCGCGGCGTCCACCAAGGGCTGAACGGCTTGGGCGTCGGCGCGAGCACCGGTGAGGCCGTCGGGTTTCCGGGCGTCACGGTGGGTGCTGGCGACGGCTGGGGCGTCGGCGCGGGCGCCGGAGCGGAGCTCGGCAGGGGCGTTGGCCTCGGCGTCGGAGCGAGCACCGGTGATGCTGACGGGTTTCCTGGCGTCGCCGTCGGCGCCGGCGATGGCCGGGGCGTCGGCGCGGGCGCCGGAGCGGAGCTCGGCAGGGGCGTTGGCCTCGGCGTCGGAGCGAGCACCGGTGATGCGGACGGGTTTCCTGGCGTCGCCGTCGGCGCCGGCGATGGCCGGGGCGTCGGCGCGGGCGCCGGAGCGGAGCTCGGCAGGGGCGTTGGCCTCGGCGTCGGAGCGAGCACCGGTGATGCTGACGGGTTTCCTGGCGTCGCCGTCGGCGCCGGCGATGGCCGGGGCGTCGGCGCGGGCGCCGGAGCGGAGCTCGGCAGGGGCGTTGGCCTCGGCGTCGGAGCGAGCACCGGTGATGCGGACGGGTTTCCTGGCGTCGCCGTCGGCGCCGGCGATGGCCGGGGCGTCGGCGCGGGCGCCGGAGCGGAGCTCGGCAGGGGCGTTGGCCTCGGCGTCGGAGCGAGCACCGGTGATGCGGACGGGTTTCCTGGCGTCGCCGTGGGCGCCGGCGACGGCTGGGGCGTCGGCGCGGGCGCCGGAGCGGAGCTCGGCAGGGGCGTTGGCCTCGGCGTCGGAGCGAGCACCGGTGATGCGGACGGGTTTCCTGGCGTCGCCGTCGGCGCCGGCGACGGCTGGGGCGTCGGCGCGGGCGCCGGAGCGGAGCTCGGCAGGGGCGTTGGCCTCGGCGTCGGAGCGAGCACCGGTGATGCGGACGGGTTTCCCGGCGTCGCCGTGGGTGCTGGCGATGGCCGAGGCGTCGGCGCAGGCGCTGGAGCCGAGCTCGGCAGCGGCGTAGCCCTCGGCGTCGGAGCGAAAACAGGTGCTGCTGTCGGATTCCCTGGAGTAGACGTCGGCGCTGGCGAGGGCCTCGGCGTTGGCGCAGGCGCCGGAGCCGAGCTCGGAAGCGGCGTCGGCCTTGGCGTCGGAAAAAAAACGGGCGCTGCGGACGGGTTTCCTGGCGTGGCTGTGGGTGCTGGCGATGGCTGCGGTGTTGGCCCAGGAGCTGGAGCCGAGCTCGGCAGCGGCGATGGCCTCGGCGTCGGAGCGAAAGCAGGTGCTGCCGATGGGTTTCCGGGCGTCGCCGTCGGCGCTGGCGAGGGCCTCGGCGTCGGCGCAGGCGCTGGAGCCGAGCTCGGCAGGGGCGTAGGCCTCGGCGTCGGAGCGAGCACCGGTGATGCTGTGGGGTTTCCTGGCGTCGCCGTCGGCGCCGGCGATGGCCGGGGCGTCGGCGCAGGCGCTGGAGCGGAGCTCGGCAGGGGCGTTGGCCTCGGCGTCGGCGCGAAAACAGGTGCTGCCGATGGGTTTCCGGGCGTCGCCGTCGGCGCTGGCGAGGGCCTCGGCGTCGGCGCAGGCGCTGGAGCCGAGCTCGGAAGCGGCGTTGGCCTCGGGGTCGGAGCGAACACGGGAGCTGCTGATGGATTTCCAGGTGTCGCGGTCGGCGCGGGCGATGGCCGAGGCGTCGGCGCGGGTGCGGGGGCTAACGACGGTAGCGGCGTTGGCTTCGGCGTCGGCTCGAAAACAGGCGCTGCTGTCGGATTCCCTGGCGTAGCCGTGGGTGCTGGCGAAGGCCGCGGTGTCGGTCCAGGCGCGGGAGCCGAGCTCGGAAGCGGTGTTGGCCGCGGCGTCGGCGCGAGCACCGGCGCCGCGGACGGATTGCCCGGCGTCGCCGTGGGTGCTGGCGATGGCCGCGGCGTCGGCGCAGGCGCTGGAGCCGAGCTCGGCAGCGGCGCCGGCCTCGGCGTCGGCGCGAGCACCGGTGAGGCTGTCGGATTGCCTGGCGTCGCCGTGGGCGCGGGAGACGGCCTCGGCGCGGGAGCCGCGGTCGGATTTCCTGGCGCGACCGTCGGCGATGGCCGCGGCGCCGCCGCGCGCGCCGACGGCGGCGACGTCGGCGCGCGCGCCGGCGCGGCCGAGCTGGGGATTGCCGCCCGCGTTGTCGGCGCGGGGGCGGGGCCGGCCGCGGGCGCGCCGCCGCACGCGATCGTCACGTCGAGCGTGCTCGAGGGGCTCGTCAGGTTCAGGATGTCCCGGACGACGTCGGACGTGAGCGGATCGGAGTCGCCGACGACGACGGCGTCGGCGCCGCAGGCCGCGACGTCGTCGGCGTCGAAGTCGAGCCGCACCGTGACGACGTAGAGCTCCGTCGGCTCGATGAGCAGCGCGGCGGACGCGGTCGGCGCGGGCGACGGCGCGACCGCGGGGGGCACCGGCGAAGGATCTGGAGTTGGCCGACGCGTCGGAGACGAGCTCGCGAACGCCGGTGAAGCCGTGGGAGTGGCCGGAGTAGCCGCGGGCGTCGGCGCCGGTCGAGGCGCCGCCGTCGGACTCGTAGGGGCGACGACGGGCGACGAGGAACGATCACCGGGATCTGTCGTCGGCGCTGCCGACGGATCGCCGGGCGTGGGCGCGGGCGCCGCGGTCGCGTCCGCTCGCGCGCCGTCGGCGCTGGGAGCGCGCGACGGCGCGGACGTCGCGTCGGCGCGCGCGGCGTACGCCGTCGGGCCCGCCGTCGGACGCGCCGTCGCGTCCTCCCGGGCGCCGTGGGCCGAGGGCCGCGGCGTGAGCGACGGCGCCGGCGACGGCGGCGCGGAGCAGCCGCACGCCAGCCGGCAGGCCGCGAACGCGAACGTCGTCTCGCCCCTCGCGCCGCACCGGGGAGCGTAGGCCGCGACCCACGCGCAGTCCTTCGACGGGTCGCCCTTCTTGTACCAGGACGAACTGTCCGCGCACTCCGACGGCGCCGGCGTCGGCGCGGCGACGGGCGCCGCCGTCGGGTTCCCCGGCGCCGCCGTCGGCGCGGGGCTGGGCCGAGGCGACGGCCGCGGCGTCGGGGCCCCCGTCGTCGGGCCCGGCGTCGGCGCCGCCGTCTCCGTCGGCCGCGCGGTCCGCGACGGCCGCGGCGACGGCCGGCCCGACGTCGGCGCCGCCGTGAGCGACGGCGCCGCCGACGGCGAGCTCGTGTTCCCGCACGCGTGGCGGCAGACCTCGTGGGCGACGCAGAAGTCCTCCCCGACGACGTCGCACCTCGGAGGCCAGTCCGCGACCCAGGCGCAGTCCTTGGACGGGACGCCCCTCTTGTGCCACACGGAACTGTCGACGCAGGCCAGGGCCGGCGTCGGGGCGGCCGTCGGCGCGGCCGTCGCCGCCGGTGATGGTCTCGGCGTCGGAGAAAGAACGGGCGCAGCGGACGGATCGCCCGGCGTGGCCGTCGGCGCCGGCGACGGCCGGGGCGTCGGCGCAGGCGCTGGAGCCGAGCTCGGCAGCGGCGACGGCCTCGGCGTCGGAGAAAGAACCGGTGATGCTGTCGGATCGCCCGGCGTCGCCGTCGGCGCTGGCGACGGCCGAGGCGTCGGCGCAGGCGCTGGAGCAGAGCTTGGCAGGGGCGATGGCCTCGGCGTTGGCGCGAGCACCGGTGAGGCTGTCGGATCGCCCGGCGTCGCCGTCGGCGCTGGCGACGAAGCGGACGGCGCGGCGGACGGCGAAGAGCTCGGGGACGAGGACGGCGTCGCGCTCGGAGAGGGCGATGGCGCGGCAGACGGCGTCGAGCTCGGGGACGAGGACGGCGTCGCGCTCGGAGGGGTCGACGGAGTCGCGCTGGGGCAGCTGGACGGCGCCGCAGACGGAGTCGCGCTGGGGCAGCTGGACGGCGCCGCCGACGGCGGGAGGGACATGCTGGGCGCGGCCGTGGGCATGCTGTTGAACTTTCCATCGGTGATGCAGAACGAGTAGTGCGTCCGCCCGTCGAGAACGACGACGATTGCGTCCCCGTCCGCCGTGGACAGCTCCTCGCTGCGGGTGGCGTCCGCGGCGTCGTAGTCGTAATTGGTGTCCCAGCAGCTGCCCCCATCATCAGGCACGCAAGTGTAGTAGACGTCGGCCCGCGCGCCGCTCTCCGTCCCGACGACCGTCGTTCCGTCCTCGTCGATGGTGTCATCCACGATGGTGTAGGTCGCGGTGACACCGTCCCAGCTCGCGCCGTCTGGGAAGAAGCGCCGGCGTAGGAGAATCGGGCGCGAGTCAGGACATTCTTGTGACGGAAAGGTTGTGGGAATCGAGGACGGCATGCCGGACGGCGTGGCGCTCGGCGAGGAGCTCGGAAACGAGGACGGCGCCGCTCTCGGCGAGGGGGATGGCGCAGCGGACGGCGTCGAGCTCGGGGACGAGGACGGCCGAGGCGTCGGCGCAGGCGCTGGAGCAGAGCTTGGCAGGGTCGATGGCCTCGGCGTCGGCGCGAGCACCGGTGAGGCTGTCGGATCGCCCGGCTGCGCCGTCGGCGCTGGCGACGGCCGAGGCGTCGGCGCAGGCGCTGGAGCCGAGCTCGGCGGCGGCGACGGCGCCGCCGTCGGCGCTGGGGTCGGCGAGCCGGTCGGCCGTTGCGTTGGCGCCGGGGTCGGCGCGGCCGCGGGCGTCGGCGCGCGCGCGGGCGCGGCCGTCGGGTCCCCGGCGCCCGCCGTCGGCGCCGCGGTCTCGCAGGTGCCGCACGTCTCCCGGCACGCGTCGTCGGCGGCCTCGCCGTCGGAGTCCGTCTTGCCGCAGCGCGCGGCGGGCGACTCGGCGACCCAGTCGCAGCCGCGGGACGGCTTGCCCGACACGAACCAGGCCGCGTCGTCGCCGCAGGCCACCGCGGGCGTCGGCGCGGCCGTCGGGTAGTCCCACGAGAACTCGCCCGTGCCGCAGAGCACGGCCCCGAACTCCGCGAGGAAGTTCTCGCCGACGAGGTCCTCGATGGCCCAGAGCTGGTCGCAGTTCGCCGCCTTGACCGCGTCGTCGCCGCCGGAGATGAGGCTCTCGTAGACGCGGTGGCAGCCCTCCCCGCAGCCGAAGGCGTCGCTCACGAGCGCGCCGTCCGCGCACCCGAAGGGGTGGTCGTCGTAGGCCTCGTCGCA
>NW_008705575.1:135107-148172 GCF_000186865.1 Aureococcus anophagefferens
CCAGCTCAGGCTCGAGTTCGAGGGGCCGAGGTCGTAGCCGCCGTAGGCGGTCCAGCCGCCGCCGCGCGGGTCGCACTCGCAGTCGCCGTCGTTGTCCGCGCCCGTGTTCGCGCAGGACTCGCCGTCGCCGTGGACCCGGCCGCCGCGCACGGCGGACGCGATGGCCGCCGCGACCGCGCCGCTGTCGTGCGTCAAATTCACGGCGACGGCGGCGCCGCCGCTGAGGTCGTCCTGGGCGCCGTCGAGGGCCGGGAACACGACGACGCCCACGCGGACGTCCGTCTCCTCCGACGGCGCGAGGCGCGCGACCTGCGCGTCGAGGAAGTCGAGGATGGCGTCGTTCCAATTGTCCTGACCGATGGACACGGACCGGTCGAGGACGAACAGGACGTCGGCGTCCGTGAGGCAGGCGCGGCACGCCGCGGCGCGCAGGAGCAGCCACCAGAGCCCTCGCCGGCCGCGCCGAAGGAGCATCGGTCGCCTCAAGCGGGGCTGCCGAGCCGACGAGTGCCCATACTCTTTTCAGTAGTGCAACAACCGGCTGCTTCAACGGCTTCACCATGATCCGCACCTCTGCCATGTCACACGTTACGCGTGGACGCAGGCCGCGCCGTGTGCGCAGGCGTGGGAGCCGGCGCCGTTGACGACCGGGGGCATGTCGATCGGCGGGTCCTTGCGGAGCATGGTGAAGTTCCACTGGAGGACGTCGTGGACCTGCCACGTGTCGAGGCCCGTGGCCGCCGTGAGCCCCACGTAGGCCCGGCCGTGGTGGAGCGACAGCAGGGCGTCCAGGTTCAGGGGCGCGACGACGACGGGCGCGTCGAGGTCGTCGACGAAGACGCTCAGCGTGCCCAGCCCCGCGCCGAAGTCCGGGAGCCCGCCCGCGGCGAAGGCGCCGTTCGTGAGGAACGCCGCGGCCGCGGGCGAGGCCTCGAAGGCGTCGAGCTGGGCCAAACCCGCGTCGAAGGCCGGGTCGTAGACGACGCGGACGACGCGGAACTCGCGGCCCGCCGGGAAGCGGCCGAGGTCCGGGAGCCGCGCGGACGACGCGAGCGCGGCCTCGTGGTGCGCCGACGACGGCGCGCCGCGGCCCCGCGCGTGGACGGCGACGTGGTTCTCGTAGGGCTCGAGGAGCTCCGGGTTGTAGTACGTGTCGAATTCCACGGCGACGGCGTCCCGCAGGCCGTCGTGGCCCAGCCCGCTCCCCTCGCCGCCGAGCGCCGCGGGGCCGTCGGTCTGGACGACGAACGCGAAGCCGTCGCCGCCGCGGCTCCGGCACCGCGTGTGCGCGCCGTCCATGACGCCGCAGCGCCGCGAGGGGTCCGACGGCCGCAGCACGAACGTCGTGTCGAAGCCCTCGCGCACGTTGAGCCGCCGGCCGTACCAGACCGCGCCCGCGCGCCGCGGCGCCGCGGGCGTGAGGCGCACGGCCGGCCCGCAGGCCGCCGTCGGCACGAGGGGCAGCGCGAAGGTCCGCGGCGAGAAGTCCCCGACGAGCGCGATGCGCTTCGCGACCGCGCGGTTGAGAGCGCCCAGCGCCGGGTCGTTGCGCGGCGCCGCGCGGCGGCCGGCGTCGCCCTCGACGTCGAAGGCGTCGCGCGCCGTCGTCTCGACGCACGCGTAGGACGCCGCGGCGCAGCCGTCGCCGGTGAGCGCGAACGCGTGCGCGTCGAAGGCGTCGCAGCACGCGTGCGACGCGTTGCAGTGCTCGACGTTGGCGGACCCGGCGAGCACCAGACCCCAGGCCCCCTCGCCGCCGACGAGGCCGCCGGGCCCGAGGCCCGACCGCGGATCCGCGGCGCCGTGGGCCACGGTGGCGTTCGCATCAAAATGAGAAAAGGACAAATCGTGCACCAGCGTCGCCGTCGCGTTCGTGAAGGTCGACCGGGGGCCGACGCGCGCGCCGTCCATCAGCGGCCGCCGGCCGTAGAGGTCCACGGTGTCGATCCGGTCCGGGTCGGTGAACCGGTCCTCGACGACGGCCGCGACGGCGAAGACGTAGCGCGTGTCCGGATCGAGGCCGATGATCGTCGTCGTGGTGACGTTGCCCAGCGTGACGGAGAAGATGTCGTTCGTCGCCGGCGCGTAGCGGTCCCGCGCGCCCTCGATCTTCCGCGGATCCCGCGGCGCGCCGAACGCGCCGGACCCCAAACGGTCGTCCTCGCCGCGCGTGTAGAAGCCGTCGGCGTCGCGGGCCTCGTCGACCTTGTAGTGGACGACGTAGCCCGTCGTCTGGAGCGCGCCCAAAAGCTTCGACGGCGCGCCCTCTCGTAATCTTGGGTACGGCGGCGGCGTCCAGCGCAGGTCCACGGACCGCGCGGCGACGTGGAAGACCTCCGGCGCGTCGGGTGCCGACGGGTCGCCCGCGTAGGAGAGGTAGGCGACGGCGTCGCGGAGCGCGGGCTCGTCCGCGCGCGCGACGACGACGTCGACGTCGCCGGGGCCCGCCGCGTCGCCGCCGTAGGCCGGCAAGACGCACGTGATCTCGTCGCTGTTCGCGCGCGCGGTCCAGGAGTAGCCCGGCGGCGCCGCGACGTAGGTGACGTCGTCGCAGGCCCGGCCGCCGACGGACACCGTCACCGGCGCGTCGACGGAGCCCAGCCGCTCGCCGCGGATCGTCAGCGTCGGCCCGCCGTTTCGCGGGCAGGCGAAGGTCGCGCCGTAGGCGCTCCGCTCCACGCGGTCCGTGCCGTTGTACCAGGGCATCTTGTCGAGCACGGCGACGCCGCGCCGCAGGTAGCCGTTCTCGTCGACATAGGCGTCCCTCAGCCGCGTCGCCGCGTCGCGGTCGTCCAAGACCGGCGCGGCCCCGAGCGTCGCCTCGACGCCGGGCCAGAACTTGTCGACGCAGCCCGTCACGGAGCGCACGAGGGGCGGGTAGGCGAGGATGATGGACTCGATCGCGAACGCGTCGCGCGCGCCGAAACTGCCGCTCGTCGCGTGGCCGCCCTGCGGGAATCGAGCGGACCGGTCGTAGGCCTCGCGGCGCTTGCGGTCGTAGTCGTCGGCCGTGTGCGACAGCTTGCAGGGGTTCGCCTTGGCGATGGTCGCCGCCGCGGGTAGCGCGAGCGTCGCGTGGCGCGTCCAGCTCCCTCCGTCGTCGCTCCGCTCCAAAGTCACGGACTCGGCGCGGTTCGCCGCGAGCATCGACTGGCAGATGGCGACGCAGCGCACGGCGACGGCCCGCTCGAAGGCGTAGCCGAGAAAGGTGCCGCCCGCGTCGCGGTCCGTCGCGGCCGCGGCGCCGGCCTCGAAGACCTTCGGCCCGCCGCCGCCCGCGTCCTCCATATCGCAGTCGCCGTCCCGCAACGCCCAGCCGTCGCCGGCGCCGGCCCAGGCGCTCGCGACGACGCCGCCGCGCGACCCCGCGCGGCCCGCGTCGACGTGCGCGCCGAGCGCCGCGCCGGCGGAGCACTCGCGGTCCGCGTACATGACCAGTTCCGAGACGATCCAGGGCGCGACGCGCTCGCCGTCCGCGCGGAGCCGCCAGAAGGGCGACGCCCAGGACGCAGGGTCCGAGGTCGTCGCGTCGCCGGACCGCCACTCGTCGCAGGCCTCGTCGCCGTCCATGTCGTACTCGCGGACCTCGTCGGGCGCGAGCGCGACGTCGCCGAGGTAGAGCCGGAGCTTCGTCAGCAGCAGGGAGCTGCCGGCCTTCGACGGCGCGTCGCCGCCGACGCCGAGCGCCGCCGCGCGGCGCCAGAGGGGCACGACGTAGGTGACGTAGTCGGGCGACGGCGAGATGCCGAAGCGCGCCTCGACGACGCACGGCAGCAGCCGGAGCTCGCGGACGCGCGCGTCCGTCGAGACCACGACGCGCCAGAAGGCGTGGCGCGCGTCGGGGCTGAGGCCCGTAGCGAGGAACTGGCGGGACGACGTGCCGTTGGACGGGGCGACCGTCGCGAACGTCGTCCAGCCCGCGGACGCGCTCGCGTTGCTGGGGCCGGCCTGGAGCGCCAGCGACGCGGGGCAGTCGCCGGCGTCGCAGATGATTTCCACGTCCGTGATGGCGTGGGCCATGGCGCCCTTCGTCGGCTTCCGCGCGCCGGCTTCCGCGGCGCGCCAGCCGTAGACAACCGCGTCGCCCGCGGCGAGGTCCGCGGCGGTCGACGCGTCGCCGTCGTTGACGGCGTCGCCCGAGGCGCCGCCGGAGTTCCCCACGGGCACGGGCGGCCCGCGCACGGTCCAGTCGTGGGTGCCGTGGTCGCCCGAGTGGTCCGGCGACGGCGCCGCGCCGCCGTACGTCGCCGCCAGCCGCGCGCCGCGCGCCGCGCCGCCCTGGTACTTCATGCGGATGGCCACGGTCTGGCGCCCGGCGGCGGACAGCGCGAGCGGCGGCGAGTCCAGGTGCGGCTCGCTGACGAAGGCGCCGCCGCGCACCGTGCCCAGCAGCTCGCCGCCGCGCGCGGCGACGTCGAGCTGCATCTCGCTCGACGCGGCGCTGCCCCAGCCCTGCAGCGAGCCCTCGAAGTCGTAGACGACGTCGGCGTCGTGGCGCGAGTAGGCCGCCGCGGCGGCGACGAGGGCTGCCCGCCAGAGATGGCAAACCATCATAGCGGACCGCTTCACTCGGTTGCAGAAGGCAACTTCGGTGCACCGATAGTAATTTGGGCAGCCATTGTTCCGTCCCGGGGCGATGGAGCTCGACAGCCTCTGCTGCCCATTGACACTGGAGGAAATGGTGGACCCGGTGCTTCTCGTCGGCGACGGCCAGACCTACGAGCGCAGCGCCATCGAGGCCTGGTTCGATCGAGGCAAGTGCACGTCGCCGGTCACCGGCGTCGAGCTGGCTCCCGCGGCGCGCCTCCTCGTCGCGAACGTCGCGCTGCGGAAGGCGGTCGCGGAAGTCGCCGAGGTCGCCGCCGCCGCGCCGATCGCCGCGCCAGCGCCGGCGCCGTCTGCGGCGCCGGCGCCGCCGGTCGCCGCGCGGCCGGCCTCTCCGCCGCCGGCCGCCGCCGCGTCTCGTTCGCCGCCGCCGCCGCTGCCGGCCAGGGAACAGCCGGTCGCCGCGCCCGCCGCTGCGCCCGCCGCCGCGCCCGACGCCGCGCCCGCCGACGCGCCCGTCGACGCGCCGGTCGCCGCGCCCGCCGCCGCGCCGGTCGCCGCGCCCGCCGCCGCGCCGCGCGCGGCGTCGCGGCGCTCCCTGCCCGCGTACCGGTCGCCGCCGCCCCCCTTGCCGCGACGGAGTCCGCCGCCGCCGCCGCCCGCGGCGCGGCGCGCGTCTGAGCCCGCGTACCAACCGTCGCAAACGCCGCCGCCGCCGCCGCCGCCGCCGCCGATGGCCCGCCGCGCGCGGCCGGCGCCGCCCGACCTGCCGCGGCGCGCGGCCTCGGTGGGTCGCGCGACGGCGCCCGTCGCCTTCGGCCCGCCGCGGACGCCGACGCTCAAGGACGAGGAGCTGGCGCGGCAACTGGCCATGGCGGAGATCGGTTCCTACGAGGCGCGGACCCGCGAGAGCGCCGCACGGATGGCCAATGACGCGAGGCTCGCGCTCGACCTCGCGACACGAACGGGCGCGGAGTCGCGGTCGGGGGAGCGGATCGCGTAACACACAGCTAGACGACGCCCGACCCGAGGCGCGCGCGCGCGTCCGTCGCGGAGCGGGACCGCTCCGCGGCCGGCGGGTGGATCTCGATGTTCGCGAGCTCGTGGAGGCTCGCGACGTCGCGGCCCAGGAGCGACTCGTCCGTCGTCGTGTAGCGGTGGAAGATCGTGGAGCGGAACACGTCCCGGTGGCTCTTGGGCTCGTAGGACCAGCGCGCGGACTCGACGTCGCGCGCGTACTCCCAGACGGGGTCCCAGCCGCCCGGGTGGTGCCAGTCGATGAGGACGACGTCGCCGTCCGGCGCCGGCGCGAAGTCGTCGAGGCTCCGCCGGCTCTCGATGACCATGGGCCGCGCGACCTCGCCGAAGCTGCCCTCCGCGGGGAACGAGCAGCCCGCGCGGCGCCAGCCGTCGTCGTCGCCGTCCCCATCGGTGCTGCAGAGCGTGCAGGCGACGTCGTCGAAGAACGACCGATGCCGGCGGCCGCCGCGCGCGCGGTCCTCGTCGAGCTTCTCGTAGACGTAGACGATGGTCTTCCGCACGACGGACAGCGCGCGCGTCCGCGCCTTCGTGAGCACGCGCAGCTTCGCGTAGATCGTCGTCGACGTCGCGAAGTTGTCGTGGTCCAGGAGCTGGAACCGCAGCTCCGGGGCCTCCGCCGCGGCCTCGTCGCGCGGCCGCGGGAAGTTGCCCAACACGCAGAACCCGATGCAGTTGCGGTCGTCGTCGTCGCCGCGCGCGAGCGAGTGGAGCCGGAAGAGCAGGCAATCCTCGCGCCGCCCGAAGTCGAAGATCGCCGCCGGGTCCCAGGCCGCGGATCCGCCGGACTCGCGCGCCTCGACGACCCGGGGCTCGCCCCGCGCGACGCGCTCGTCGTCGAAGGCGAGCTCGCCGCCGGACGCGACGCGCAACGGCCGCGCCGTCGCGTAGACGTGGGACCCCTCGTGGCCCGCGTCGAGCCCCGCGGCGGCCTCGACGAGGAGCTGCACGGCGTAGTCGCCGTCGTCGGCCGCGGACCACTCGGACGCGCGCGCGCCCGGCGTCGGCGGCTCGCCGTCGACGCGCGCGGGACACCAGAAGGGCGCCGCCGCGTGGGGCGCGTCCGTGAACGCGCCGAGCGCCGCGTCGTGGACCGCGGCCTCGCCGTAGGCCGGCGGCCGCGGCGCCGCCCAGGGCTCCTCGACGAAGTCGAGCGCCTCGAGGAACGCGCCCATGCCCGCCGACGCGTCCGGCAACAGGCCGACGGCGCCCTGGACGTAGGCGCGCAGGCCCGCGAGCCGCGCGCGGAGCTGCGAGTCCGTGAGGGGCACGCCGAGGTGGCGGCTCGCGGGCGTCGGCGGGAAGCCGAGGTGGCCCAGGTGCCCGTGCGCCTTGCGGAAGGCCGAGAAGCGGAGCCGCGTCGCGTAGGTCGCGCCCGAGTCGTCGGTCACGACGACCTTGTAGAAATTGTGGACCAGGGACGGCGCGAAGGATACGTGGACGCCGCAGCGCCGCCGCCGCAGCTTCTCCGCCGCCGCGCGCCCGCGCGAGAGCTCCGGCGCGGACACCTCGACGACGTCGCGGTCCACCCAGTCCTCCAAGGCCTCCGGCGGCGCGCCGCCGTCGAGCGTCGCGCAGCCCGCGAGCAGTTCGCGCGCCGCCGCGGCGACGGCGTCCGGCGCGCCGGCCGCCCGGCGCGCGGAGCCGGTGCACGGGAACCGGAAGGCCCGCACCGCCGGGTAGGCCACGGCCAGCTCGTCGCGCAGCGCCACGAAGTCCACGAAGCGCCGCTCGAGGACGCAGGCCTCGCCCAGGTCGACTCGGTAGACGGCGCCCGGGGCGCCGCCGCCGGCGACGCCGTCGACCTGGACGAGCTTCTTCGTCGCCAAGTCGCCGCCCGCCGCCCGCCGCCGGAGCACGGCGCTCGGCCGCTCGTCCGCGCTCCCCACCCGCGTCCGCTGCTCCCCGGCCTTCCCCATGGCCACTGAAAATAGAATATAGATTTTAACAGAAAGTTCAATGCAAGGCTTCAACGAGGCGCCGCGGGACGTCCCGCGAGCCCGGCGACAATCGCGAGCGACCTTAGGGCGCGCGGGCGTCCCACCGCCCCCCCTAGATCGTGCCGATGGTCGACGCGCAGCACGCTTGGAGGTCGAGCGCGTCGCAGGGCGCGTCGACGCGCTTCGCGACGCTGCGCCGGCCGACGTCGTAGTCGAGCACGGTCATGGCGTCGCAGTAGCCCGCTTTGTCGAGGTCGGCGCCGAAGTCCCAGGCGCGCGTCTGGACGACGAGGTGCGCCGGCGCGCCCGCCATCGCGCGCGCGCGCGGCTCCGCGAAGTCCAAGAACGCGGCGCACCGGTGGCTCTCCGGCTCGCGCGCGCAGCTCTCCAGCCCCTCCATGAGCCGCTTCCGGTTGAGCACGGCGTTGAGCTCGTGGTAGTGGAAGTTGCGGCCCCGGTCGCCGCCGGCGTCGTAGGTGACGTAGCGCTCGTAGAAGATGGGCCGCGGCGTCCAGTCCGCGAACATGCGAAACGCGTTGTAGGGGTACCACTCCGCGCCGCGCGTCCAGACGGCGAGGAAGACGGCCATGAAGGCGATCGTGCGCGCGGCGCCGCGGCGCATCGTCGCGTCGTAGACGAGGGCCTCGTCGTCGGACAGCGACGCGGCGTCGTGCATCGGGAGGCCTCCCGCGGACGGCGGCGACGCGTCCGCGGCGGCGAAGAGGGCCTCGTCGAGGCGGCACTCGCTTTTTGAAAGTTTTGCCCCGCGCTTGAGCACGGGCGACGACGCGACGGGGGGCTTCGGGACCGCGCCCGCGCCGAACAGGGCCGCGTAGCCGCGCGCGACAGAGCCCGCGGTGCCCGCGTACCACTCGCGCCAGTCCCAGGGGTGCGGTCGCGCGAAGGCCGTGCGCGGCCGCGCGCTGTGGTCGCACCAGTGCCACAGGTACCACGCGGGGATGAGGAGGAGCAGGTCCACGAAGACGATGTGCTGCAAAGCCGCGATGCCGACGTGCATGAGCCACATGGCTCCCGGAAACAGGAGCTTCGCCGGCGACGCGAAGGGCACGAGGCCCATGGCGATCTCTCCAAAGAGGCCGCAGGCGCCCAACGCGCCGAAGAACGCGTCGGGCAGGTGGCGAAGCAGCAGCGTCGCGTGCACGCCGAACGACGTCTGCGTCAACGTCGTCTGCAGCAACTTCGCCTTGAGGTTCTCGCCGCAGGCCCAGGCGACGCCCGACGCGCACAGCTTCGACAGGCCCGCCATGAAGTAGTTGTTCGCGAAGATGAGCGTCACGAGGAACCGCGTCCAGCCGCGATCCGCGGACCGCGTCATCTCCGCCGCGCGCGCGGACGACGGGCTCCGCGGCCGCTTGTAGCCCGCGCGCCGCCCCGCGCCGCCCCGGAGCACGCGCCGCCGCAGCGACGCGCCGAGCGCCGCGAGCAGCCCGTCGACGGACCACGCGTCCGCGCAGCCGCCGCGCACCGCCAGCACGACGAGCGTCCACCTGGGCAGCAAAAGGGTGCGAAATTCCCAACTTCAAAGGCTCCTATCTCGGTCGTTTTCCGCTCGTTTCGGCTAATTTTTGGACGAGCGATCATCTCTCGGAGCGCTCTCGAAGCGTGGGTGCTGTTTCCGAAACGCGCGCGCGCGGAACACTCACGTTGAAGCGACGTTGAATCACCCTTTTGCTGCCCTGGCGTCCACCACGCGGAGATGAAGCTGTGGCCCCGCCACGTGTTGTAGGACCGCAGGACGCCGCCGTAGAGCAGCCACAGGCCCGCCGCCACCGGCGCCGCCACGGGCGTGCCGAAGCCGCACGCGACGCACGCCAGGCTCCCCCGCGTCGCCTTCTCCAGCAGCCGGAGCCGCGACGCGTCCGCCAATAACCCGTCGAGGTAGCCGTAGTCGAAGGCCAGCTTGACGACGCCCGTCGGCCGGCACATCCAGCGCGGCACGGCCGCCGTCTCCGCGAGGGGCGCCGTGACGACGTCCGCGGTGAAGATGAGCAGGATCAGCGCGCACGAGCACCGCGTGCACGCCAAAGAACGCGCGGACGCGTGGCCCACGTAGCGCTCGAAGAAGGCGTGCACGGGCTTCATGACCGACTCCCGGTCCTCGCCCCACAGGTCCGACGCGAAGAGCAAAACCACGAAACCCGCGGTCGCCACTCGCGCGAGCTCCTGCGTGGACCCTTCCTTCCGCCGGTCGCCGTAGGGCAGCCACAGCACCGCAAAGGCCAAAACCAGCAAGCCCGTGAAGAACACGGCTTCCCGCACGACGAGCCGCCGCCGCGCGGCGTCGTCGACGGTCTCGGAGCCCAGGGGCGCCAGCGGGTTCCGCCGGCCGAACCACGCGTGGCGGTTCCGGGAGAAGCAGCCGTAGCACGCGTCCACGAAGACGCGCGGCGCCAGGGAGCCGCCGATGGACGCCACCAGAGGGTAGGGCCAGTGGCAGTCGTCGAACAACCGAAAAACGCCGTAGGCGCCGACGTGCGTCGTCGCGTCGTCGAGGACGACGTCGCCGGGCCCGTGGTCCAGGACGTGCAAACTCCGCAGCAGGCTCGCGGGGTCCACGCGCTTCACCTCCAGCACGTCCGCGACGTCGCGCGCGTCGTCGTAGTCGCTGTGGCGCTCGTCGTACTCGCTCTCCGGCGGCTGGTGCCGCGTCGCCAGGCAGTCGATGACGCGCTGCGCGGGCAGGAACCGCAGGCCCTCGCCGTCGGACCGGTGGCGGAAGAGGACGAAGGACCGTAAAGCGTCGCAGACGCAGCACTCGCCGTCGATGAGCACCGTCACCTGGGGCTCGTCGCGGCTCGGTTTCGCCTTGCGCCGCAGGACGTGGGCGACGTAGGCGACGACGCGGACGGCCTCGCACGCGAAAGCGCTACAGAGGAGGCAGCCCGACACCGCGAGCATGAGCGCCTGGTCCACGGCGCAGCCCCAGGGCGGCGGCGCCTCGGGCCGCGGCCGGGGGAGCTTCATGGCGCGGGGACGGCGCGCCGGGGACCCCTACTGGGGCGCGCCACGCGGCGCCGGCCTCGACACGGGCGGCGGCCTGGTTAGGCGGGCTCGGTGGGCGGTTGAGGGCTGCGGCCCGCGGGACGGCCCGCGACCGCGGCGACGGCGCGCGCAGCGGCGACGCTGCGATGCCGCGCCGGCGGCCGCGGTGCGGGGGAGATGCCAGGCGGGCGTGGTCTGTGGGCACCGCGGCTTATTTTATCGAGGATGATAACAACAATCATCCATTTGGCAAGCAAGAGCCTCAACGAAATACATGAAGTCGGCGATTAACGTCAAACTCCGGCAAAAACCTGAAGCGTTTGAAACTCGAGCAAGGAGCGGCTCGGCCGACGAGCGCGTCGTGGCCGCTTGCGCCTGCTCTGGGAGACGACGCAAGCCGCGCCGGGCGCGCCGCGACCAGTCGCGCCCGGTAGAAAGGCATGGAGCACGTCCGCGTCGTCGCGCGCATCCGGCCGGAGCCGGCGGGGTCGCGCGACCCGCTCTGCCTGTCGGCGACGTCGGCCCAGTGCGTGGACGTCGTCGAGCCCGAGGAGCTGCGGAGTTCGAAGTCGCCCGTGCCGCGGAGCCACCGGTGCGAGCCCGAGAAGAAGAAGTCGTTCACCGTCGACGGCGTGCTCGGCCCGCGGAGCCGGCAGGACGACGTCTACGAGCACGTGCGGCCGCTCGCGCTCTCCGTCGTCGACGGCTACAACGCGACGGTTTTTGCTTATGGCCACACGGGCAGCGGCAAGACGCACACGATGACGGGCACGGCGCGGGAGCCCGGCGTGACGCCGCGCGCCGTGCGCGACGTCTTCGGCGCGATCGAGCGCGCCGCGCGCCGCGAGAGCGCGGTCTTCCTCGTGCACGTGTCCTACGTCGAGCTCTACAACAACGTCTTCCGGAATCTGCTCGAGGACCGCCACGACCACGCGCCCTCGCAGGGGAAGATCGAGATCCGCGAGTCGCGGGACTCGGGCATCTTCCTCGGCGGTCCCCCGAATTTGAAGGTGCCCGTCAAGTCGGAGCGCGACGTGCGCGACCTCGTCGCCTTCGGGGACCGCCAGCGCCAGTACGCGAGCACGAACTGCAACGAGCACAGCTCGCGCAGCCACTGCGTGCTCACGCTCCACGTCGAATCGCGCTGGACGGAGTCGAACCGCCACTCGTGCCGCCTCGGCAAGCTGAACCTGGTGGACCTCGCCGGCAGCGAGCGCGTCGCCGTGTCCGGCGCCGAGGGCGAGACGCTCGTCGAGGCGCAGAACATCAACCTGAGCCTCGCGCTCCTCGGCGACGTTTTGGCGGCGTTATCTCGGAACGCGACGCGGCCGAAGTCGCAGTCGCCGCGGCCGCCGGAGCCCGTGCCCTACCGCAACTCGAAGCTCACGCACCTGCTCAAGGATTCCCTCGGCGGCAACTCGAAGACGCTCATGATCACGAATCTGCGCGCGCACCGCGACTACTACCGCCAGTCGCTCGTGTCGCTCATGTACGCGTCGCGCGCTCGGAAGATCACGAACGCGACGCGCGTCAACGTCGACAGCGGCGCGACGGCGAACGCGTCGTCGCTCCGGGCCGTCTCCGAGCAGCTCGACGACCTCCAGTCGCGGTCAGGGCAGGAAAAGAGAGCGAAATTCCCAACTTCAAAGGCTCCTATCTCGGTCGTTTTCCACTCGTTTCGGCTGATTTTTGGACGAGCGATCATCTCTCGGAACGGTCTCGAAGCGTGGATGCTGTTTCCGGAACGCGCGCGCGCGGAACACTCACGTTGAAGCGACGTTGAATCACCCTTTTCCTGCCCAGGTCGCGGTTCCGGGTCCGCGAGCGCGAGTTCGAGGCCTTGTGCAACGAGAAGGCGTCGTCCGCGTCGGAGAACGCGCGCCTCAAGCGCGAGCTCCAACGACTGGGCGAGGTCCACGACGACGAGCGGGCCAAGTTGGAGGCCCAGCTGGGCAAGGTCATCCACGGCCGGTCGTCGGCGCTCGCGGCGCAGGACGCGGAGTTCGGGACGTTGAAGCAGCGGCTCACGGAGCGCATCGCGTCCTATCAAAAGACGTGCGAGCAACAAGAAAAGGAGATCTGCCGCCTCCGCGACGAGCGCCTGGTCCTGGAGCGGAAGATCTCGGACGTCGGCGCGACGCGCGACGAGGTCCGCGAGATGCAGACGGTCATGGAGGCCTGGCAGGCGCAGGCCGTGGCGCTGCAGCGGGAGCTCGAGCATTCCAAGGACCTGCTGCGCGCCGCGAACCACGACGCGGCCGCGGCGAAGAAGTCGCTCGCGACGACGGCGGCGGCGGGCCGGTCCGCGGCGCGGCGGGCGGCGGTGCTGGAGAAGGCGCTAGCGACCGCGGCGCCGGGCGCGCGGCCCGCGCTCGAGGCGAAGCGCGACGACGACGACGACGACGACGCGCTCCTGCGGGGCCTCGCGGACGCCGTCGCCGCCGCGGAGCGCGACCGCGCCGCGGAGACGGAGGCGGCGGTCGCCGCGGCGCTCGCGTCGCAAAAGCGGAGCTTCGACGCGAAGCTCGCCGCCGACGCG